>NC_044305.1:2740626-2927117 GCF_007474595.2 Lynx canadensis | reverse complement strand
AGGGAGACAAACTTACTTTAGCATATGGCTGCTTCTGGCCCTGCTGGAAAGCCCTGGGAAGCTCTTTTCTCTTATTCCCCGTAACTGCTCTTGCTTGGTGTAAAGCTCTCAGAGATGGAGCTTATCCTGATCCATTTACCCCCCAGATGCCTGGGTTTCTTCTCCCTCGGCGTTGGACCCCCACTTCTCCTCCTCACCCTCACCAGCGTTGGCTTTTGCAGGTTGGGAATCGGAAGGCGCCCGGCAGTCTCCCTGCTGGCACTGAGCTGGCGACTGGGGTGGGTGGGCACAGTGCACGTCCGGGGAAACCACAGCCCGGTGAAAACGACAGCCGCTTCCTTACAAATGTGACCGAGCAACCCCTCCTCCTCCACCTGGAGCCCTGGGGAGGGGGCTTGTTGTTTCACAATAACAAGTTAGAAAGTTTGTGTGTGTGTGTGCGTGTGTGTGTGTGTGCACGTGCACGCATGGGCACCCGCATGCACACTCAGCTCCCTGGTTCCTCAGATACAAAAGATGAAAATGTTGTTTTGGGGTTTTAAGGTTTTATTTATATATATAATATATATTACATATTTAATATAAATAATATAATATTATATATATAGATATATATGTTTATAAGTATGTGTATATGTGTGTCTATATATATATGTATAACATATATATGCATAACATATATATGTATAACATATATATGTATAACATATGTCTATGTATAACATAATCTAGCTTTCTTTCCATGACTTATAGCCTACATGTGCAGGAAGCCCCTAGTCTTGGTCCCCATTCAGCCCCTCCACACTGCAGAAGGGTGTAGACATTTCTTCCAGAAAGGTTTGGTGCTGATTGGCTGTTACGTGCGTGTACTTAGCAAGCACATCGATTGCTCATTTGCAGTCAAAATGCCGAACACCCAGCCTCTGGGGCCACCATTCTGTCCTCCTGTTCTGTCCCCTGCCTCTCTTCCGTCTAGAGCAGGTGGCGTTTCTGCTGCAAAACTAACAAATGTATTTGGGGGCTCCACCTTGAGGTGGGGTGCTCCTTCAGGGTGATGGCGAATACCAAGCACCAAAGGAAGCTTCTAACTCGTTTGAGAACAGAGTAGAAGAAAGTTTCAGGAAAGCCCGTTCACTCGGTTCTGAATGCCAGAACCCAATACCACAGACGGGACACTCAGACAAAGGGAGTCTGTATCTCACGGTTTTGGAGGTTGGAAGTCCAAGGTCAAGGTGCCTGCAGAGTAGGTCTCCGTGAAAGTCCCTTCCCAGCTTGTGGCTTCCCATCAGCTCCAGGTGTCCTCCCAGAGTCCCTGCTCTGTGCTTTGTGCGTGTGCTCCTGGCACAGTCTTGTTGGATTAGAACCCCTCCCTCGTGACCTCATCTAACCTTGATTACCTCCTTGAAGGCCCTACCTTCAAACACAGTGACATTTGGGATTAGGGCTCCAATCTAGGAACTCTGGGGGGACACAAATTACTACAAGTTACTACAATTTAACTATAACCTAAAAGCCAAGATGAACATGTTCCTCCTACACATGTAGATTTCAATGAGTTTCTTTCTTCCCTTTTTCTATTCCAGTTGGGAGAGTGCATTGTGCACCAAGAAAGCTCAAGTCCCAGTAGGCAGACGGGAGAAGTACCCTACAACCCCTCCAATGCCCCCTGTCTCCACTGTTACCAGGGACACGAGCATAGCCACGCATGCCGCGACAGATGCCCGCTGGCCTGTGCCCTCCCAGTGAGGGGGTCCCCGCTGGCCCTGCTCCTGGTCGGTGTGTGGGCGCTGGGTCACAGACTCTCACACCTCACTCAGAGGTGCACACGCCATGCTCTGTTTTTGCAAGCGGCTGCTCCAGTGTCCTCGGGGGTCCCCCATTTGCCATATAGCAAGTGGGGGGAGCTTCAGCCCAGCCCAGAGAGCTCGGTCTGAAGAAATAATTTACATCCGGTAAAACCTTGGATTGCAAGTAACTTGTGCTGTGAGTCTTCTGCAAGAGGAGCAAACACTTGTCATAAATTTTAGCTTGATAAAAATAAAAAAAATAAAAAATAAAAAACTAAAATAAAAAATAAAAAAAATTAGCTTGATAAACGAGCTATGTCTTGCCATACGAGCCGTAGGTGGCACTGAACGTTCCATGATCACAACTGAGCTGATGGTTCTTGAAATTCACCTTGATATATGAGAGCTGTGGATTCCAAGCGTGTTTCTGGAAAGAATTACGCTCGCACACCAAGGATTTATTGAATTTAGTTTAGGATGTTTGGTCTCTTCATGTAAAGATTCAGACTTGGGTCACATTCCTCTGTCCCTCTGCAGGGTTGAGGATGGGAGGGTGTAGAGACACAGCTTGTGGCCTGATGGTGGCAGAGGACAGAGGGAGACTGTAGGCTAGGGAGGCACGGCCCCCTCTGGCTATGGCCTGATGCCCCTTCTACACTGGGGACATGGACGATGCCCTGCCTTCCCAGGGAGGTGCCTGTCTCTGGGGACTTCCACACCCTGGCGCCTCTGCCGGCACATGCTCTCCCTTTAGGAAGCCAGTCTCCTTTTCACAGCCTCAGCCTCAGCCCCAAGGGTGTCCTCATTAGGAATCTTAGAGGGGTGGTGCTTTAGGGACAGGGACCTTCCCCCAGTCCTCCTGTTCCCTGCTCCCCCGTGGCTAAGGGGTGCCTTGGCTGGTGGCATAGGGAGAGGGGGCTAATGAGGCCCGCTGGAGAAGTGTTTCAGTTCAAAGTTTGAAACGTTGCAAAGCTTCCCCCGACTCGCACACCACCTTTGCACTCACAGCCTTTTGAAGTGGCTCAGCTGACTGGAACCAGAGAGATTCAAAGCTGAATTTCAACCACTGTTCATTTCTTATTTGAGATTAGGGAAGGCAGATCCTTAGACGGTGAGTGCACCGTGTCTGTTCAGGGGAGAGAACGCAAGCTGCTGCGGGACCTCTCGGGGATGCACAGCCAGGCTCCTCTCTGGGCTCTGGGCTTGTGGGGGGGCAGGGGGGGCCTGGAGGTTGCCGGGACCAGCCCATTCAGACACAGGCCACAAGTCTGCAGCACCTCACTACGAATTTAGCAGCAAGGCAGCGATCACACAGTGATGATAAATTAAAAGATGAAAAAATAAAGATTAAAAAGAGTGAGAGAGCAGCTCAGCTCCTGAACAGAAGCCAAGAGGAATTTGCTCCCAGAGTGGTTGGCGGTGCATCAGGGGTGAGTTAGGCTTGCACATACTTCCTCCTGCCGCCACGGGCAGTCATCTCATTTATTCTCTCTGGAAGGCACACAGTGTGGGGCGTGCGTTCCCCTTCTGGGCTTGTGAGCACATCAGAAGTCTCCTCTGGATGTAACGCAACCAGGAGGGCAATTTCTCAAGATGGCAATTTAAGCCATAGGTCGAGAGGTGGAGTGATCTCCCTGCTCCCTCAGATTCTGGGAGATGTGAGGTCACCAGAATCCTGCCCCCGGCCTGGGTCCAGTGCAAACTCAGCCCTGCTGGCTGCTTGAATCCCAGTATCCTTCATTTGCATGCTGATTATCCAATTAGTTCATGTTCCCTTCTCCAGCTGAGTGGGCTGGGGTGGGGTGGGGGGGTGCAGAAAAACAGTAGGGTGGAATCTCAGGGCCATAGTAATGGCGTTCTATGCCTTCAGAAGCATTTGATGGGTGTTTTTCCACAGAACTTAATTCAGTTTCGAATATGAATCAGGATGAAAACAGTACAAATATAATAGCAATCAATGGAATTTCGCCATGGCGGATCTCGGGGTAACTTAAGATGAACTGGCACAAGGCAAGCTAAATCAAACCAATAAAGGCTTCACGCCTTTACCAGCGAGGTCGGACAAGGGCGTCCTTTAGGGTAGAGGTTCTTAGCTGGGGCCTCACAGCTCAGCATTACGGGGTCCGTGTAGTCCTGGACATGGGATTCCAAGCCAGCTGGTGTGTGCATTTTGGGGGGAAAGTTCCTTAATTTTTTCATCAGATTCTTAGAGCAGTGTCAGGTGGTCCCCACTGGCTTTGGCAACACTGTTTAAAAGAAGATTCAGGGATTGATTAGAGACCACAGGGGGAGAGATGGTACCAGACCTGGGCCTTGGAGATGCAAATTGTTGCCGTGTGTGTGTGTGTGTGTGTGTGTGTGTGTGTGTGTGTGTGTGTGTGTTGGGGGTGCACTCATACCCTTGTGCGGGTCTGCCAGACATGCTAGCTGAGTGAGAAGAGCACTGGCCCAATATCTCAACCCTGTTTCTGTCTCCCACTGTGTGACCTCAGACAAGTTTCTCAACCTTCCTGTGCTTCGGCTTCTTACCTGCAGAATGGGGACAGTCGTGGTGCGCATGCCATAGAGGCTTTGAAGATTAAAACATCAGTCCTCACAGAGATCTGCGGACTGCACACAGCAGAGACAGAGACACAGTGGCCTCCGGCTGCTTTGTGCCTCCGCTTAAGGCAGCGTCGCCGTTTCTATTCTCCATCCCGCGCGCTTCACGCTGCCGGTCATTTCTGCGTTAGGAAATGGGCAATGACCTTTGCATGCGACAAAGTGCCTGGCGCGAGGTGAGCATAGTAGAGAGTCAAGGAATGTTTGTTCGGGTGCAGTTCTGTCCGCCAAGTGCAGCTGCGCAGTGCGAGAGCCATCCAGGGTGCCTGGAGGAGCCCAGACTTCAAAGCTGGTGACAGCCGCACTTCTATGAAGCCCTCCTCCTCTGTGCTGATGGCGACAACTTCTATTTGTATTTTCATTGTCTTTCTCCTAAGAGATACATTTTGTGGCCTGCCATTGAGTCTGCTTCCCAAAATGTAGCTTGGAGATTTTGTTGTTGTTTTTTTTTGTTTGTTTGTTTGTTTTTTGAGATAAACTATCCTGTGAATCAAGATAGATACTATATTTTAATCTGGGAACATTGCATTCGGAACATCTTTTTTTTTTTTTTTAAGGCAACATTACTGGTGCTATCATTCAGAGGATATGGACATTTGGGGGAAATTTACATCCAATCGTTCATGTGAAGCTTTGCTAGCCCTGGGCAATATTATCTTTCTCTCTGGAAACAGCAGTGGCTATGGATGTAATACATGATCCCGGATCATAGTGCCCTCACCACGAAGGTCTGTGTCCACACATCCCCAGGCCCGTTGTGGCTGAGATCC
This sequence comes from Lynx canadensis, assembly GCF_007474595.2. NCBI lineage: Eukaryota > Metazoa > Chordata > Mammalia > Carnivora > Felidae > Lynx > Lynx canadensis. The sequence continues at coordinate 2,921,959 of NC_044305.1, read as the reverse complement.
TTACACGGGAGAGCCCCTGCCCTGACAGATGTCGTGTACCTATCAGAGCGAAACCAGGGAGGTCTGCTGGTTAGTGCAAAGGTGGTATCCAACCCACAGGGAGGACACAGGGGCTGGCATTGAGCCACTGGCGAGCACTCTGCTTAATCCTGCCCCATTTTGGAAACAATGGGGAGGAAGGTGAGCTTGGTGGTTGAAGGCACCTAAAATTGTCACCCTGGGGTGTTTCCCAGATTGAAACTAACTTGCCTTTTCTCATAGCAACAAAGATGCAAAAAAAAAAAAAAATCAAGACGCATTAGTTTTGGTCCAGATAGAGCTGGGTGCTTCTATTTGATAGATATTAACCTGTAGAATAAGATGGTCCCCTGTGGGTTGGTCCCACCTCAGAACTCCCTGAGAACCCAAGCATGGTCCCCTCGTCAATGAATCTTCCCGGCCAGTGCCCTCGAGCCCCATGTGCAGATGTGGGGCCCATTGATTTCAAGCTATGTAGGAGAAAATGCACCTGTAAACAATAGTCTTCTTACACATCTGTGGGATGTACAATACAGTCGTCCCCCCACAAACTAAAACGTGACCCTCTGCTGCAGACTCGGGGAGCACCCCACAATGTGCCTGATGTGATGCTTCTCGAGGAAAGGAACAAAACTGCATGACATCAGTGCCCACCCTTTCCAAAGACTTTCAATTCGCCATGGTAATGGGGAGCGGGGCCAAAACATGGGCAAGACAACACCAAAGATATAGTTTTAAAATTTTCCTCCAATCTTTATTTATTTTGAGAGAGAGACACAGAGCTTGAGCAGGGGAGGAGCAGAGAGGGAGGGAGACAATCTGAAGCAGTCTCCAGGCTCTGAACTGTCAGCACAGAGCCCAATGCGGGGCTCGAACCCACGAAAGCAAGATCATGATCTGAGCCAAAGTCAGATGCTCAACTGAATGAGCCACCCAGTCTCCCCGATGGTCACTGTGTGACATTCCTTCCATCCCCAGCCCCTCCCAGTGGGCACCCCGTCTGTGATTTGCTCAAACCTACAGTGGTTTTTATGAGGATGTGTTATCCCACCAAATGGTGGAAACTGACCCAGGGTTCAAATTTGCTGGAACTCAGCCTGTGAAACGGATTACTTTGCACCTTGCTAGAATGTAAACGCAAATTCAAGTTCCCAAGGTGGGGGTGGGAAGGGATTTACTAAGAGCAAGAAAGACTTGAGCTGAAAATGCATTTTGAAAGCGTGGAATTGCGCTGATAGGTATGGGCGTAAGGAAGACAGGATTCTATAAATATGTATTGGTCCAAAACTTGGGGCAGACGCTGGGCCGGTTAGTGGACAAATACATCTCAACTATGACCTCACAGGAGGACGTAGGTCTAGAGGATGCACACTGGGGCAGGAGAGGGCCTCTCTGGCTGGACAGGCAGGAAGGAGCCTGGGAAGGTGGCCACCCAGAGGAGGTGGGGAGTGGTGCCAGAGGGTGGGCATGCCCACCATTTGGAATGCCGCTTTGGTGCTGAGCAGGATGCGGGATTGTGAGGAGACCCCTTGCTCTTTCAGACCCCAGCTTTGGGGACCGTGGGTCTGCAGAGAGTCCTTTAGGTGACAAGCTAACAACATCACTAAAGAGTGTTATCTGCTTCCCTTAACAACGTGGCCAGGGTCGGGGCACCTGGGTGGTTCCGCCAGTTAAGCATCTGACTTTGGCTCAGGTCATGGTCTCAGCTTCGTGGGTTGGAGACCCCCATTGGGCTCTGTGCTGACAGCACACGGATCCCGCTTGAGTTTCTCTCTCTCCCTCTCTCTCTGCCCCCTCCCTGCTCACGTACGTGTGCTCATGCTTTCTCTCTCTCAAAAATAAATACAAAACTGAAGAAGAGAATGGCCAGGGTCCTGACACTGTTTCTGCAAAGAGGGGGCCAGCAGCGGTAGGGACTCACTTTACTGGACATGGAATCGGGCTACAGATGTGTCACTGACACCACCTGTGTGGCACAAAGGCGCACCCTCTGCCCTCGGTGTTTCCTGTTTTCCCTCTCTCTGAACGTTTGTCTGAGTTTCTCCTGAAAAGCCAATACTCCTCTCAAGGAAGCTGTGACCCCTATAAATAGGTCTAGGGAACTCCTAAACCCGGCCCATCTCTCTGTCTCTTGTTCCCAGACCATGGCTCTTAGGAGCTTTAATACAAGTTCAGGAAGTAAGAGGAGGGTGTGATGAGTGATAGTGGCAGGTCGGTGTGGTTTGCTGGGCGACAGGTTATGAGTGTCCCCACAGTTCTGTGCGGCACGTCATTGTTGCTCTTCTTCAACATGTGGCTGAGAGTCACGGACATGAGCAAGGCTGGCTGTCTCTGATGTGCTGTGAGGATGCTGGGGCGGGTTTTGCTAGGGACCGGAAATCCTGGGTGCCTCCAGATGTTCTATTTCTCTTGGAAAAAAAGGCTCTTCTGGGGCCAGTACAAAGAGAATCCTTTGTGCTTCTGTGAGGGGGTGCCAAAAAATATACAAGAACAACAACAACAAAAAGAAATCACCATCACGTTTATGCCTTAAATTTACAGAAAGCCTGTCACGATGAAATCAAAGATTGACACTCACTTTGTGGACTTAATCTCAAATGACTTCGTGGAGGGAAAGCAGGCACTCGCTTTGAACCGCCCGCAATCCACACACAGACTCCGACAGCCCAGTGTGAAAAGGGGCCATTGGGCTCTGCTGACCACCTGTCCCACGTTCACCCCCCCCCTTCTCTGTCTCCCCGCAGAGTCTCCACCCGCATCCGGCCCTCTGCCTGGAAGTCCACGTGGCTCCAGGGGTGCCGGCCTCACCTGGGGGGCAAAGCACATGCCTGCACGTGTGCACCGGGGGACCTGGAGACACGAGGCCTCCTGGGTTCTGCCACAAGCATTCACACACAGCCTCGGCTTTGGGATTCTGCTGTGTGTCGGGGCAGCGACATGCTGCAGCCACTTACTGGTGGAGGCCAGCCCGGGGGACAGGTGAAGGGTGCTCCGAAGCCGGACGTGCAGGAAGATGGGCCCGGTGACTCCCTCTGTATGGCTGCCATTGGAGTGGGGGCCTCTTTATTCACAGACAAGAGAGTACCTGGAAGCTGAGAGCTGTTCATACTATGTATCTGGGACCCAGGTGATCCCAAGGTGGCCTGCTCCATCGTTGTTGACTTCGGAGGCCCTTGGGGGGAAGTTTCTGGTGCTCCTGGAGCAGGATCCGCCCAGGCACGGCGTCATTCTCCCCGTCCTGCCAGGAGAAGGGCCCCCTGCCCCTGTCCACGCCAGCGAGGCAGCAGAGTGGCAGCACAGAGGCCACTGCATTCCCTGGAGGCCTCAGGGAGGCTGCGTGATGGAGGCTTTCCATGCGCCAGACGCCCTGCACCGCCCACCACCGCTTCTGGCGCCCCTGCACGGCCCAGACCACCCTGGGCGTGGAACCCTGGGCTCCGCCTGTAGGAGTGAGGGTCCCAGGTCTTCAGTGGCAAAGCGTCCCCGGCTGCACAGCCCTCCTGCCGCTCTCCCGACAGGCTGTCCTGTGCCCCCCGCCAGCTGAGCGTGGGCAGAAGTGTTGGAGGTCGGGGAGCTTGACGCGGCAGCTCCGGCCACAGGCACGGCCGAGTTTGGAAGGTCGTGGGATGGCAATTGTGTCAGTGCTCAGCGGCTTCTTCAGTGTTAAGGGCTATTTATTTTTGTGTTTATTTAGTTAGGTTTGGGTGAGAGGCTGGGGGGAGCCTGCACATGCGAGTATGAGCGGGGGAGGGGCAGCGAGAGAAGAAGAGAAAATCCCAAGGAGGCTCCACGCTGTCAGCACAGAACCCGATGTAGGGCTTGAACCCACAAACTGAGAGATCATGTCCTGAGCCGAAATCAAGAGTCGGACGCTTACCCGACTGCACCACGCAGGCTTCCCATGTTACAGGCAGTTTAAAATTCTACTGAATTGGTGTTTCTGCGGTGAGCAGAGTGCAGGGCACCCAGGAAGGACCTAGTGCTTTGGGAGGCACCTGGCCAGATGATGACAAGAATTGCAGGGACAACTTCTTTTCGGTAAGGCTTTTCTTCATGTGCCGTCAGAGTGCTACGTCCTTCCCCCACCTTCTAACTTATTCCTCCCACCGACCTATTAGCTCCATTTTATAAGTGAAGGCAGAGATCAGAGAGGTTCAGTAACTGTCCAAGATTACACAGCTTGAAGAGTGTGGGCTCAAGATTTGGACCCAGGGCGCCTGAGGGGCTCAGTTGGTTGAGCAACTGACTTCACCTCAGGTCACGATCTCACTGTTCATGCGTTCGAGCCCTGCGTCAGGCTCTGTGCTGACAGCTCGGAGCCTGGTGCCTGCTTCGGGTTCTGTGTCTCGCTCTCTCTCTGCCCCTCCCCCCGCTTGTTCTCTGTTTCTCAAAACCAAAGAAACGTTAAGATTTTTTTTTTTTTAAATTTGGACCCAGCTGAGTCTGAATGCCAGACGTGCCTGGACTCTCGCCCGTTACTGACGTGCGCCTAGACCCACGTCTGCATGACAGTTTGCTCATGTAGGGAAAGTGACGGTGAGAGGCTGAAGGGTCTGACTTACCTGGTAGGTTAGAACCAACCGTTCATCCGAGAGGCCTCGCGAACCTCCAGCTCTCTCCAGCCTCGTCCTTACCCTGCCTGCTGACGAGACAGATGCCATTCAAACACTGGCAAGTCTCTGTCATTGCCCCCAGGGGAGGGGTGACCTTAGAACACAGGGCAGCCCCATCTGCCTGAGCTGGAAGAGGGCAGAGAGGAAAAACTTCAGGGAATCCAAACACGAAGACCGCGGCCACCAGTCGGCCGTCCTGTGCTGACGATGTGCTCGTCACAACACATTAATACGATGCTTTTGAATTCCGGTCACTTCAAATGATGAAGCCTTGTACCGTAAACGGACGTCACTGCTGCCCCATGAACGAATGCAGAGGGATTCCTCGCAAAGTCACCTCGAGCTTGCCCCTGACCTCACCTGCTTTCATTATGCACGAGGTGCTCAGATTCCCTTGCAACAAGCAGGCATTCATTACCTATAATTCCTATTTTATAACGTTTTTGTTTGATCTGTCCCAGAATTCATTCTGAAGAAATTCAACAGAATAAATGATCATTCTCCCCGACCACTTGACTGCTGCTTTGAATATGTGAAGAGGCCGCACATGTGTATTATTTATGAAAAATTGATTGCCACGGAGCCTCCACATCCCTTTCATGCTCTGCAAACGTGGACTTAACACACTGCCTCTGAAACCCGCAGCCAGCCCCGCGTAGGTGACAACACGTTGAAGAAGCCAATGGCAGCATGCCCCCGGTGAGGAAATTAGGGGGTTTGCAGATATGCAAAATCTGCTCTTGTCTGCATCTCGGCACGCTGCTCTGGGGCCCGAAGACTGCATCAGCCTACAGGGAAGCCCCCCACCCCTGGGAGACATGAGGACTCCATGAGCCAGAAGCAGGCACCCGAAGGCGCTTCTCTTAGAACCTTTGCCAGAAAGAAGCACCTGCCAGTGGGGGACCCAGGACACAGCATCACTGCAGCTCAGGGGCTGACAGGTGCCCCAGGGGCTCTGCGATTGGGGCCCTCTGGTGCAGGCCTTCAGACAAGGACTTGGGTCCAAGAGTTCACCTACAAGGAGATTCCAGAAGAATCGTAGGGGTTGGGCAGGGGCCAGCGAAGGGTGTGTTTGTTACCAGACTCGGGGATCCTTGTGAAACACCTCCGAGCTCCCCCGGGGGTGAGGGGGCAGGGGTGCACAGCCCCTGATGCCCACTCATCCCTGGCGGGGGCGTGATCCAGGTCCCCTCCTTGCTTGGCATTTCTGGCCAGCCCTGCTGGTGGAGGGGTGGGGGGGCAGGGGTGTGGGGAGATGGGGTGGCTGGAACGGGGCAATGCGCACTGCAGGGCAGTGGCAGGGTCGGTGGTAGTCCCCACGTTTAGGAGACCCTAGTCCCACGTTTCTCGTTGCATACTCGGGGCCCCAGGAGTCACACCAGAGTGACCCTGCGACGTCGCATCTGTGACCGTGGATCCAGATGGTGTGGTGGCATCCCAGTGAGAACAGCCACCTGGGGACATGGGGCTCTGGGGTCTTCGTGAACGTTACCACCTGAGCCTACTATTGTGCCACCCAGAACCTTCTGCAGAGAGAGCTTCACTGGTGCTGGCAGTGTGAGAGGCCCCCAGACCTGAGTGGGATCGGGAGGTGAGGAGCGGAGGGGAAGGAAGGGAACAGAAATGGGACAACAAGTAGTGGGAGGTGCACTGCAGGGGGGGCGGGGGGGAGGCAGTGTGTTTGAGGCTCACTCGGACATAGCGTCCCCAGCTCAGCTCCAGCGCAAGGACTGTGCAGCCCAGCCTGTGTCCCTGAGACGGACGAGGGCCTGCTTCAACTTGTCTCCAGCCTAGCTGCTCCCAGTCCGGCCAGCGGCCGGGCAGCTCCCGCCTCGCCTGGGAGCCATGAGAAATCCCACTGTGGTCCAGCCCTGAGAAATCCCACTGTGGTCCACTGTGGTCCGATTCAAAATCTGCATTTTCATAAGATCCCCAGCTGCTTCCCGAGCCCATGGGCTGACAGGCACGGATTGGGCTCTGGCTCTCCAGCTGGGAGTCCCGGGCCCTCCCCTGGCTGTTTGGGGTCTGAATGCCGCAGAGTCCACGTGGCTTCCATGTTTTCAGGGGGCCAGACTCTGCACGGCCCCATTTCATTCTGCAAATGACACTGCTCAGCCACAAGCATCCGGGTCCTCATCACCATACAGGGTAGGAACCCACAATTGCGCCGGGGACGTATACACCACAGTCCCTGAGTCCTGCAGCATCCGGCCTGGAGCCCACACCCCTCGGGCCCCCGTCTCCCTGGCCGGCCTGTCCCTAGGCAGAGGAACACGTCCGATCTGGAAGATCGTTGGCAGATTTCCACACCCGAGAAAACATTTTGTTTTGTTTTGCATTCCAAATGAAGGAGACAGTGAAAGACAGACAAAGTGGTGAAGTTGTAGGCAGACTGTTTTGTGCTGTATTTTCTTGCTGAATGTTTTTATGAGGCATCCGATGCCCTTTAAAGGTCAGATATTACTATTGTTCATTTCCTCCTCAGTTAGCTAATCAAGTACTGTGCACCGCTTAAGGTCACAAGTGTTAGTTACTGATGAAAGAGAAAGCCTGCTCTTGATTTTGTAAGGGGAAGACATGATTCGAAAGCATGCTTGTAGAACCAGTTTTGCAACCAGGGCAAGCATGCTATGCACAGATTTAATTTGGGGGAGATAACGTTATGTCAGATACAGGATCTTGACTGCAATCTCTTGCCACTGTGTGCAGGGGCCACACCTGCTGGTGCCGATCTGGCCAGGACAGTGGCCAGAGCAGACACCACCGTTTCTGCATCGTGACCAGGAAAGACACCGAGTGCTGCAACAGCACGGGCCAGCCTGCTTCCCCTCTGGTATGACGGGGATGACGAACCTGCCCGTCCCCTGCAGGGTGAGGGGCGGGGTGGCATACACAGCCTGTCTCAGTAAAACGGTCGGTGAGAAAAATGAGACCACGTGAACTCCTGGGACTTGAGGATCCACGTCATGGTAGAACTTCTCTCGGGAAAGCTGTGCACTTGCCCTAAGCAGGAAGGTCCAGTCGCCTCACAGCAGTGGAGAAAACCAGCCAGCAGAGAGGTCTAGTGGCCCGCATCCCATGGCACAACCAGGGGGTTCTGGCACCTGACCTGACAGAGCCCCCAGGGCAGGAGGCCCTCTGTGGTCCCACAGTGTTGAAACACTTACCTTCTCCCTTCCCATAGCTACTAGCTGTCGTGTTTTATTTCCCATCCCGGAGGGAGGTCTCATTTATGGGGTGAACACAGTAAGGCCTGGAGGCTCTGTCAGGGACAAGAAAGGCTGGATTAGGGGCGCCTGGGTGGCTCGGTCCGTTAAGTGGGCGACTCTTGGTTTTGGGTCAGGTCATGATCTCCGGGTTCTTGAGTTCAGGCCCTGCGTTGGGCTCAGTGCGGACAGTATGGAGCCTGCTTGGGATTCTCTCTCCCTCTTTCTCTGCCGCTCCCCTGCTCTCTATCTTAAAATCAATAAGAAAAGAAAAGAAGAAAAGAAAAGAAGAGAAAAAAAGAAAAGAGAAGAAAAGAGAAGAGAAGGGAAGGGAAGGGAAGGGAAGGGAAGGGAAGGGAAGGGAAGGGAAGGGAAGGGAAAAGAAAAGAAAAGAAAAGAAATGAAAGGAAAGGAAAGAAAAGAAAAGGGAAGGGAAGGGAAGGGAAGGGAAGGGAAGGGAAGGGAAGAGAAGAGAAGAGAAGAGAAGAGAAGAGAAGAGAAGAGAAGAGAAGAGAAGAGAAGAGAAGAGAAGAGAAGAGAAGAGAAGAGAAGAGAAGAAAAAGAAAAGACAAGACAAGACTGGATTAAAATACCTGGATAGGGTTTGCGCAGCACAGGTGAGCGATGAGGACAAACCTCACGACATTCCACTTTCTTTCAGCATCTTGGGGTCAGTTTGGATGTAAGAGACAGGACCCAGTCCTGTCGCTCAGGGATCGGGGGCATCCGGCTCCAGAAAGCAGAGCAGCGGCCCCAGCAGTTACAGATGGAGCTGGGCTGAGGGGCTGTGGTTCCTGTGTGGTGCCTCCCTCCGATAAGGGTTTATATCTACCCCCTTCACTCCCCCTATCCTGTGCCTCTCCCTCTCTGCTAAAGGAGACTGGCTTTTGTCCAGACAGCAAAGAGGGAGGAAAAAAATATAATCACTTCTCTAAAGGAGAGGGGAAAGGGGTCCCCACGATTCTAATTGGTTGATTTGGGCCACGTGATCAGGGAACTGGGGGGGAGGGGAGGGGTTCTGGTGATTCTGATCGGGCTGGTCTGGTTCAGAAGCAGGTGATTCTGATGGAAGGTCTCACCTGGACTACCTGTGTGGAGGAGGGGGAAACATTTCACCTCATTCAGAAGAAAGCGCCAAGCCTGGGGACCCTCCCTTGGAGTTGTTGACTATGGGGTGGGTGGCTCTGGTCACTGGGTAGGTCCCATGTCCAGGCAAGAGTGCCCTTTGAACTTGTCGCCCGTTGCCAAAGCAGCCAGGCCCGGGCCCTGCTCTGCTTCATTCCCCACCCTTTGCCACCGCCTTTGAGGGGTCACATCACTCAAGGGGACACATGAGCCCTGCTGATGCTCAGTCCCTCGGTTTTTATTGTTGTTAATTCTGTCCTTTGCTGCGATCATGGAATTCTGCTTTGGAAATCATTTTAGGTAAGACTGGTCTCGTGAGTGTTAGAAGTGGCTCTGTATTTTGGCCAGGGGGTGTGTTTCCAGGCTTTGTGAGTTCACTTGTGTTTTATGGGCCCAGCAGGAGGGCCTGGCCCTTCACCTGCGTCACAAATGTATGTGCGCGTACAGTATTCCACACACACGCAGTATCACAGCCTCTCCAAGTGCCAGAGACATCTGTTTACACTGTGCCTTGTTCTCCATATACCCCCACACCTGTCTGATTTGGGCCAACGAAGGCCGCTGTGCAAATGAGCTGACATGCCACTCTGCCCGCAGTGCACCGACACACGCTTCCCGCTTCCCCCCGGGTATGGGGCCCCGGGAGATGCTGTACGTCATTACCTATCAATACCGCGTCCGATCAATTTCTCCGGGAATATGACAGGCTCGTTCTTCCCCTCCAGCTGCAGCCAGTGCTGGGGCCCATCCTGGGTTGGAGATGTTCTGCTCCCCTTGGAAATCTCGAGCTTTAATGACTGGTGAACATATCGACTGCCCCCACAAGCCCTAAGGCATCTCCTGCTAAAGGTCAGCCTGCAGCCAGTGTATAATGGCTGCTTCTCCGAGATAATTAGTTACTTTCCTTCAATTAAAATTGGAAAATGCACAGAGCGGGACATTTGTCTCAGTTAACATCCGCTGAGATGCATCTTCGGACCCATAATCGCTCCCCGAAGGTGGGAGGGCTGACTTAGCGGACCGCGGACAAGTCGGGTCTGATGTGGTGGTTTCTTGAAAATCAAGAAAGCACCATCATTCTCACCACGGTGAGCTAATCTTGGCACCGAGATGGCGTGGGACCTTGGAAGGCCTCGGGGAGATGTGTGCAGGCTTCCCAAACCCCAATCAACACCCCCAACCCCCACCCACTGCCGTCCCATACTGCCTGCGGCGGCCGAGCCAGGGTCCGGGATGTCCGTATCTGATCACCAGCTGCCTCCTGCCTCCTGCCTCCTGCCTCCTGCCTCCTGCCTCCTGAACATGCCAACAACACAGCTCATTATTCAAACAGATGTTTCTGTTTGCTTCAGATCGCTATTCCGAAGGGAATCGGGCTTTCTCATTTACAAAATGAAGACCGTACTTCAGTTTGTGCAAGATGTTAGGTCCCCCAAATACCCAGATCGTTGGTAGAGAGGCTGACGGCTCAGGGCAAGAGGTTGGATGGGAAAATGGTCACTCTGCAGTCAGCGAGCATTCTGTATTCTCGTGATGGGCCTCCGGCCCTTTATCTCTGTCTCTTGAATATTCAGAATTCCGGGGAGCCTCACTCTGGAAGGGTCCCCCACCCCCTAGCCCCCGACAGGCAGGTTATACACCTGTGTCTACAACACAGCTCTGGGGGCCCAGCCTGAGGGGCGTAAGACCCCGTCCACGGGCTCCTCTCTGCCCTCTTGTTAGATACATCTTGTGTTTACCCCCACACCCTCAGTGGCTGTCCTCCGTTTATAAATAATTCGTGTTCATCATTTAAAAGTCATAAGAGCACACAAAAATAACACGAAGAAAGTAAAAGTCTCCTGAGTCCCTGTTGGCCTGGTCTAACCCGTGGCAAATGGTGACTCGACGTTTTCATTCAAATCCTTCGACTTACCATTTCTTTCCACTTCTCTCCACCATTTCTTTGAGGGATGGGCTGGACAGCGTATTCACTTAGGAGTCTCTCCAAGTCAAGACCCTTTACAAAAATTGTTGCACACTCCTTGCTCTGTGGCTATATAATAACTTAGCAACCTTTACCCCAGTGACGAACATCCACTTCGTTTCTAGTTCTTTTTGTTTTGGGGGGTGGGGGGTTTTACTGGCCAGGCAGCAGTGCTACAATGTACTTGATGTGCGTACCTATCCTCATGCACCAGCTCAGTCTTTAACTCCTAGCGAACTCTGGCTTCTAGGCACTGATAAGGAATGCAAGTGGTTGTTTGCAGAGACTATCTCTGGGGAAAGCAAATGCTGTTTTCAGCTCCACTGCCACCTTGTCCTGTACGAGAGTTTGTTCCCATTGCACAGAAGACACCTGAGGCCTGGGGTCATCTTCTCAGATGTGCGAGGCTCTCAGCTCCCATCCCATTTACTCTTGGCTCCCCAGCCCGTATCAGCCATACCTCTCGCGGTTTGCTGAGGTCCCCAGGAATGAGTGACTGACTCTCTATGTTGGAGAACAGTCCGTAGAAGTGTGTCTAGGTCCCTCCTGGATGCCCAGCCTCTGTTTACCTCTGCAAGTACACCTCTCCCCATTCCTATTTAGCTTCACAACATCAAGCAGATAGCCTTCCAGGGCCAGGAGGAGGCAGGGTTCCTGTGTCCAGACATTGACATAGCCGGCAGGCAGAACGGGGTCATAATTTCATGGTGGGGCCTCCAATGGAAGTATTAGGAGTTCCGGTGGGGATTGGAGAAAGCCGGTTTCAACCGGTTAAATTATGCACACCGTCTGTCTCCATTCTTCTAAAGAATTTTAGGTAGAGGATTCTGATTTCAGAGCACAGGCAGGAGGGGCCAAGTCCTTTGGGGTTTGGGGGGAAAGTGACATTTAGATACGGCCAGGACAGGTCTTAAGTCCTGGCAGAATGGAATCCCTAGATACAGCCTGCACACCAGAAGTCAGGAAGGTAGGAACGAGATTTTGGACTGGGATGGGGGTCCAGACTCTGGACACGCTGGTAGGCAGGGGGTCAGGTTCTGAGCAAGGGTTGCAGGAAATTCCAGGGGCAGGTTATGTTGAAGAAAACCTGGACATTCCCAGGAGCTCTGGCTGCTCCCGTCTTTGCCTCCTTCGGGACACGCTTTCCCTGTGATCCCACACCTGCTGGAATCAGAGAGAGCCGCTCTAAGGGGTCAGGGCGAGTACTTCCCGGGCGTTGAGAAGCACATCCATTCACAGAAGGGCCACGGGCAGCTTCAAGTTCGGGCAGGAAATGCGGCGCGTGACAAAGTTTTGGCAGGAGGAATGTTGTTTTCTACTTTAAGATGCCTGAAAGGCGTTTTAACACTAACCTCCCATGTAGCTTTCCTGTGGATGATATATAACTCCACGTACCGCTGTAATCTGGGTAGCAAAATGAATACTCCATCGCTGTACTGTGAATAGTAAATTAACCCAGATACAAGTGTTCTCCAGCCAATCAAAACCATTAAGTAACTAGGAGACTAAGATTAGTGAGCACGTTTCGAAGGCAATTATAATGAATAGCTAATGAATACATTAACTTCAGGAGGGCGGACGGCTTCAGAAGCTTTCTGGTCTCTCCAAATAAAAAGAGGGTAGGTGGGAAGACAGCTGAAGTAATTTCGTAAAAAGGACATATTTATTCATCTATGTGGGGCCATTTAGAATGGGTAATGGGTTCTTAGGGCGACTTGGGCATCTTAGCCATCAGCAGGGTCATTAAAGGAAACAAAGAGAACCGAGAAGTTTTCCCTGCTCACCACCTTTTACAGCCAGGTCAGACCCAGAGGCTGTGCCTGAATCTCAGTGTGGCAACAGTTCTCAGTCTCTTGTGAAGAAACACCATTTTCGTGTTTTAAATGTAAGTGTGATGCATGCTAATTGCAGACAGTATGGAACACTCACCAAAAAATGCGAAACGATACCAAAACCGATCCATAATCCCGTCACCCAGAGACAGCCATTATTAACATTTTGGGGTAGCTAGGTTTTTAAGTTTTTCTAGGTACGTACATTATATGTTTGGATAGTCGTAAATTATTCTGTTCACTTAAGACTAATGGCTTTAATATTTTGGTAAAAACGATACATCTTATTATATAAAATTCAAGCCATACAGAAAAATGCAAAGAAAGGTTTTAAAAACTTTCACCTGGGGGCACCGGGGTGGCTCGGTGGGGTGATCATTCAACTCTTGGTTTCGCCTCGGGTCATGATCTCGCGGCTTCATGAGTTCGAGCCCTGCGATGGGCTCTGTGCTGCCAGCCCGGATCCTGCTTGGGATTCTGTCTCTCCATCTCTCTGCCTCGTCCCTGATCCTGGCTCCCCCTCTCAAAATAAATAAGTAAACTTAAAAAAAACAAAACTTTCCCCTGAACTCTCACCCAGGGAAGTTAACCATCCTGCATCTTCCTTCAGCTTATGGGCTAATTATGTGCTCTCTCAGAGAGAGAACAATTACCTTCTGCAACAAAATGGATGATTGTAGGCTATTTTAATGCAAAAATGGTATTTTTTTTTTTTTGTAATTTCAGGTAAGGCAATAAACAAACCAGAAGGACAAAACACAAGGCTGAAGGACTGTGGCGCTACTGGAAACTGTTTCCAGGGGCCACACTGGTTCTTCTAAGAGATTCCACCCATTCTCTCCCCTGGCTTTCTCTTCTTTGTGCTGAGACATGTCAGCTCATCACGTCTTCCAAGGCAGCAACAGGGCTCCCCGTAAGGCCCTCGGCCGCACATCCTGCTTTTCCTGACTTCCAGCAGATTCTCTAAGTCTGGTGGCTCAAGCCCAGACACAACAATGGCCGGGTACTGAGAAGTGTTCAGCGCGTGGCCACGGTGACCCTCGGCTGTCTAGCCAGTCACTAAAGGGACATTCTTACATGTACCGCCAACCCGCCTCTTCAGGTGCTAGGGAAAGATGAACAAACACAAACACCAAACAAAGCAAAGCTTCCAGGACCTAAGCAGTGATATGAGTGAATTAAGTGGCTTATGTGGGATAAGAGCAAAGAAATAAACCTGAGCATCCAGAGCGGACAGTGAAAACCCCCAGCCTAGTCTTGCCGGATGGGAATCGGGGTCCATGTGGGCATATCATCAGATGTGTCGGGAGGAACCAAAAATCTAACTGTTTTTAAATTTTTTTGTAATGTTTATTTTATTTATTTTAAGGGGGGAGGTGATTGGGTTGGGGAGGGAGAGAGAGGGAGAGAGAATCCCAAGCAGGCCCCGTATTGTCGGCACAGAGGCTGATTCCGGCTCGAACTCACAAACTGTGAGATGGTGACCTGAGCCACAACCAAGAGTCGGGCACTGAACCGACTGAGCCGCTCAGGCGCCCCCACAGAGACCTAAATTTTTAACTGAAATCTCCTTACTTACATATATTGAGGGTAAGTTAGAAACTTGAAAACACCGCGCAAAGCAAACAAAACTCACCGATGGGTCAGCCGGATTTCTTTTGCTGTTCTGACACAATTTAGTACAATTCAGGACACCAGTTCAAGAATATCAAGTGAACAGCAGACAATTGTTAGTGAAAATATGACCCAGACAATATCTGGCACATATTTATACAAAAAGATATTCATTGTTTTTTTGTTTTTCTGTTTTTTATCTGAGATTCAAGTTTTACTTGGATGTCTTGTCTTTGCTGGCGGGTTTTGGTGGATGATTTCCACCCCCCCTCATGGGGACCCCCGTCTTAGGAAGTCTGTGAGCTTTCTCTGTGTTCCCTGCCTCTGTCCAGATTTCAAAGTATGTGGCAGCTAAGTGTCATGTTTTTGTTTCTGTCCATTTCCTTTTTCATTGATAATGTAGTTGTTTTTCTCTTACTATTATTATTATTTTTTAATTTTCTTTTTGTTTCCAGTAGGTTTGGAGGAAATTGTGGGGTCAGAATGCATTTTTTTATGCCATTGATGGGCAGTCTCTCCAATCTGCTTTTGAATTTAACATTATATCATATATATCTCCCCATTATGAAATATTCCTATTTAAATTTCTTTTTAATGTTTATTTATTTTTGAGAGAGAGACGGAGAGAGAGCATGAGCAGGGGAGGGGCAGAGAGGGAGGGAGACACAGAATCCAAAGCAGGCTCCAGGCTCTGAGCTGTCAGCACAGAGCCCGACGCAGGGCTCGAACTCACAAACTGAGATCATGACCTGAGCGGAAGTCAGACGCTCAACTGACTGAGCCACCCAGGTGCCCCAATGTTTCCTCATTATGAAATATTTTTAAAACACATTCACTCGTATGAATTTCCCAAACCTGTCTTAGGTGAAGTTCAGTTACATTTAATGCTCAGAAAACCTGTGTACAGATATTGGAGCTAGAAGCAGAACTGTGTGGGAGAAAGAGTCGATTGTCCTGCTTGTTCCTAATGGGTCTGGGAGAACAGGAGAACCGTCCACGGTGGGTCGGCTCCGACTGTCCTTAGCAGCCACTACAAATGATGGTTCCTCCCACAGCCCTGGTCCCAGATTTCCAGTGGCCTTCCTTAGCTTTACCTTAAACAAGTCGGTGAACGATTTCTTTTTCTCCCCTGAATCATCTGGGGACCTCTTCTTATTAACTGTTGGTTTCTAATGAGCAAGGCAAGCGTACCAACTGGGTTTGATGTGATTAAGAAAAGTGCTTTTCCAAGCTATGATTTTTTTGTGGCGGGGATGATTCTCGGGTAATTAGGCCACACTGTGGAGACACAACTTGATACATTGGCTTATTTGGGTTTTGACAATATGATTAAAAGTCCTAGGCTTTCCCCAAACAAGCTGCTGAGGAATGTTGGCATTCCATTTGGTATCTGCTGGGATCTGAAGTTGTGTGCGGGGCACAAGGGTAAATGCACAGCTAGGGGAGGAAGGGGCTGCCGTGTCCTGTCCGCGTAATCCACCTGCGGGGAGCTGGCGCTGGCTCGCGGAGATGCTAAGGGCACCGTTGGGACCGCATACCGCTTCCCAGGATAACCACATTCCATGAAGAAGGTGGATGGCATCTACCCTGATGGCACAAAACACCGCGAGAATTCCATTCTACTTACTGTTTTTTTTCTCCAGATCCACTCCACTGTGGCACAGTGAGCGAGTCACGATCGTTGTCGGTTTTAGAGCTGGTGTTTTTAATTTTGTTGGCGGCTTCAAATGCCACTTTTATGAAGTTGAGAATCCTGTTATGTAGAAACTATGAGGCACTTTGGGTGACATGTTGGGCCTCCGCAAACTAGCTTTCTTCTTCTTCAGATACAGGACTGGATTGGCCTGTGGGTCTCTGTCTCGCGTGGGAGGCGTCCACCGGCCAGCGCTCTTGCACTCTTCCACCCAGTGCTTGCTGGCCGGCTCAGAGGGTCCATCCATCCTTGTTTTGGCAATCAGTGCCTGAGTCTGGCCATTTTTGGCTAGGGTAGTAAGAAAGAAAGAAAAAGAAATGGAGAGGAGAAGAAGAAAGGCAGAAGGACAGAGGAAGCGGGGGAGGAGGGAGGGAGCGGAAGAGGGAGAGCATTAGGAAAGATCGATGCTCCAGGATCACTCCACATGCAGAAGGACCACGGGTGTTAGCGTGAGCTTGAGGGCAGGTACCCAGAACGTCATCCGGACTTTAAAGTGTCATCCCCAAAAAGAGAAATCAAATATTCTGTGGCTCCAAAATGCTAATCTACCCAATCACGAGTTGCACCTAGCACACCTCTCCACCTGGAGGCATGGACACAAAAAGGGCTCCATTTCCAGAGCATCTCCTGGAGAGAAAGCTGTGATAAGAAGAAAAGGGAAAACACCCGAGTCTCCTGTGGCCCGCACACCCGCAGCCCAGGAGCCAAGGAGAGGCTGACCCTGGCGTCTCTCTTGCCGGCCGGACAGGACTTGATTCTCAGATGTGATTGAGTTAGTGGGGCTGTTGGCAAAAGCTTGTTTTGACTGGTAAGCGATGCAAGTTCGGGATAGAAGTCGGTGACCGAGGAGGACGGTGGAATGTTGAAGTGTCCTCCTCACTATCACACGTCTGAACCACGGCTACTTCTAATTCTCCTGCCAACGCGCTTCCTACTATTTTTGCCAACCTCTTATTTCCAAACCACCTGCCAGCGCACCATCTCTGTTCGAGCAGTTGCAGGATTCACCGTTGGAGATGGAAGATTGTCTCGGCTCCCACAGATGCCGATCCATGGGGTCTGAGATCTTCTCTCCCTCCCTTTGTTTCTGCTTACTCTGTGGAGTCAGGCGACACTGTGTGTTCAAAGATAGCACACGACAGGGTACACAAAGTATGTACGTTATATTTTGTATAAAAATCACGTTGACATCTCGTACCTCTTTCAGAGGAACCCCCTTTAGTCTCATGACCTTGTCTCTCTTACTCAAAGCACACCCTTCACTTCGCCGCTTAGCCCTTTATGACTTAAACCGGCATGGATTGCACCTGTTTGAAATCCCCAGCAGGTGCAATCGCCAGGCAGCGGACAACCTGACGTTAGGATCCAAATGTGAACTGGTTCACTCTGGGGAAACTTCTCAACTCCTTCTTACACGGAAGGGGACATCTGGGCTGTTATTTGGATCATTTCCAGGGTTGCCCACAAGCACCTGCCATTTATGCTGAGGCCTTCTGGATTGTTCTTTAGCACCCCTTCCGCTATTAAAAACAAACAGGTGCCCCTTGGAAAGTGTTCTGTAGAGAGGAAGACTCCCAATTCTGTCTCCTGGGTCTGACAACCGTGTTTCCGTGCGCGGGGTGGGACATGTATACACTGCGGGATTCCTCACACGAAGTTACTACCTAAAGCGTGTTCTCTATGATGTCAGTGGCAACAGCTTTCTGCAGCCTCGGTGCTACATCTCTCTCCAAGGCTCCAGTCCCAGTTTATCCTCCTGCATCAAACTACCTAAATGTCCTTGAAGTCACAGAAAATCGGGGGATGGGAAGGAGGTGCACCCACCAGGAGATTGCTCAGTGCTTCCTGCATAAGCTTCATAATGCCCATTTTATGAGAGGCTTAAACTGCGTTCACATGTAGGTCAGAACATTATTGGGACTTTGTTTACCCTCCCTCCCCACTCGGGGCGGCTGACGGGTGTACCCCTTCTGCAGATAGGTGCTGAGGAAATACACCAAGAACATAGTAGGCCGTCCATAGATAATGCCTTGGCTTAATGACAGGAAGAGAGATGGCATTTTCAAACGTGGCTGATGAAATTTGGAGGCCTAAAAATAAGTATATGGTGGAGCTCATTTTAAAATCCAGCTGGGGGAGGGCAGGCACAATGCTGTAAAGCCTGGAGTCACCTGAGCCCACGTCGGCAAGAGAGAGTTCGCCCTGCCTCTCCACGGGTGACCTGTGCCTCCCTGTGCTTTGCTTCCTGGCACGTGCCTCAATCTCTGCGGTGTATTCTCTTCCCCCTCTCTCACTGGGCCAGCCAACAAATATTCACTGAGCAACTACTATGTGCCCCTGCTTGTGGACAGGGCCGCCGTACAGAAAGATGGACCCACGGGCACATAGAGCACATTTTAGCTCAAGGGTCGGCAAACTGTGGCCCACGGGTCACAGCCACCGCCGTCTGTGCGATCTTTAAGCTAAGAAGGGTTTTTACACTTTTTAATGGATGGGGAAATTCAAAACAAGAACCCTAATTGGTGACGTGTGAAAATGACATGAAATTCATATTGCACTGCCCGTCGGTAAGGGTTTTGTGGGAACAGAGCCACGCTGTTCACTTGCGTGTTGTCTGTGACCACTTTCTATGGCAGAGCTGAGTCATTATGACAGAGACCGTTCGGCCCACAGGACCTATCTGAGCCTTCCCGGAAAAATTCACCAGCCCCCATTTTGGTGGGTGAGGAGAACAAGACTGGGCAACCTTCATTACTGGGTGTCTGACTCCAAACCCTTTCTCTTTACGACACACCATGACATCGACTTTAGTGAACCTGTGTGTTCTCCACATGGCTTTTACTGCAGCAAGCCAAGCAGCACATTCTTGGGGACATTTTGTCACCACACATGGCTGAACACCTTCCCAGATTGTGTGGCCCTTTGACTTGGGAACTACGGAAATTCTGCTGAAATTCCCACTGGGTGGTGCATGGGATGGGCGTGAGATGCTGGGGGCCAACGGAGGCTGCGGAAAGCAGATGTGGCTGTTATACACCCACGGAGAGGGGTCCTCCGCGGGAGAGCTGGTAGCGTGGATGGAACCCAGCCCCCCACACCAGCTAACTCTCCTTCTCAAGGGCAACTCCTGCTGGATGTGACAGATCACCAAGTCGGGCATGTTTGTTTGTTTGTTTTTCCCACATTTATTTCCTGCCTGTTCCTTAAGGACTTCAAGGCAGGTTTCAACCAAGAAGATACGTTTTAAAAATAGACATAGAATGTTTAAATCCCCAAATCCCCAAATTCCTACTATTTCGTTTGTTTTTAACCATAATCAAACAATTTCTGAAACTGTTTTCACTAGTTTGAAGCAGTCTTTCTGGGATTTGTAACACAAAGATTCTCAGCTGATTTTCTGCCCTTGGACAAATGTGGAATATTACCCTCAGGCTGGGCCCGTGTTCCCAGGCCTTCCCTGTCCTGGCCAAGCAAGCCTGTGCTGACCTGAGCCACTTTGCCCACAGTAATGACTTCACGGCCTCCACGGATAACGCTGACCAGCATCCCCTAATAAGGACTTTGCTTAACATGTAGAAGATTTCCTGTTTTGCTCTCTTACAATGAAAATACCCTTTATTTAAGGTCCAATTAAACTCTGTCTTGGTAAAACCTGATATTTCCCATGTGTCATTGCTAATTGTCATCTGCGGATCAGAATTGCTGAACAAGGACACTGAGCCTTGAGCGTTGTGGTTCCTGCTGCCGGGTTTTACTCCCAGCACAACCTATCTGTGTTTCCTGGTACTTGTCTACACCCTGGCCAACGGAGTTGTGTTGAGGACCACAGCTGTGTTAGGTCCTTAGCTCCCCGAGGAGCTGAGAACCCTTGGCTGTCCGGGCCCAGGACCGTGGGCAGAGGGAGCCCGCGCAGCCCCTGCTGATTTTTCTCCTCTCCTTTGGAGCCCTGCAGGTGGAGGGCTGCTTTCTGGAGGTGGAATCGTAACCATTACGGAGTGGCCCTGGAGTCAACTGGCCCCAGTGAAAATCCATCCGTAGCTGGATTAAGTGTTTAAACTTTCTTAAACTTCAGTTGCCTCCTCTGCTCAGCAAGATAATTAGAGCCTTAAATGCATAATGGGTGTAGAGGTCATGGTCCTTTGCAGAAGGAAGCCCTCAGGTGCCGCTGTGGTCCTCCATGGGGGTTTTTCTTGTTCTTTTCATTTTCAAAGGAGCCTAACACAACAACCGACAACCTCGTCTTGATGGGCCACATTTTGTCCTGTGACTCAATCACATCCCTTCTCCACTTCTTCGACCCATCACATCGCACCCTCGGTCCTCTCTCTCTCTGTGGTTCTTTATTCCCAGGCTCTTCTGTGTTTTGTCTGATCTCAGACCGTGTGGGATGTAGGCTCCAATGAAAAATTCCTGGGCAGACTTTCTCTCTTTTCCTTCAGGCATCCGAGACGGATGGCTGGAGGTCACCTCTCAGCACTCTGGCCTCCCTTGCCTGTTGGGAATCCTGTTCCCAGTTCGGTCTGTTTTCTCTAGTTGCTGTTGATGTGATTTTTCAAACTTACCCTGTTTGGTGCCCATCTTTATATTTCATCAGCAGTGCATTGTTGACGGATATTGTTTTGGGGTATTGCTCCCCACCCCGGACCTCTCTTCTCCCCTTCTGGAATTCTTGGCAAATGTACGTTGGGCCAGTTTTTCCTATTTTGTGCGTCCCCGAGTCTCAACTGCTTCCAGCTCCTCTCCCCACTGTGCTGCTTTCTGGACAGGACACTGGTTCCACGGCCAGCCCCCCGATTCCTTCAGCATCAACCTTGGGGGTTGAGTCTTCAGTTCCCTGACTCTGCGCCATGACCCCGCCCTCTTTGGAACCTACCCTCGCTGCTGTCCCACGTCTTATTCTGTTATCACGGCTTTGCTGCCTCCTCCGTGCCTCCTGTCACGTTGAACACACTCAATTTGTAATAGAATTCTTCCATTATTTGCAGTGCTTGGGCTCGAGTCTTGCTGTTTGTCGGGTCCGCTCATGCTCACGGAGGTGGAGGGTTTTCTTTCATGAGTCTCTTAACTTGAATTGTGAATCCATGTTTACTGGGGTTTAGCTGGAGGAGCCTATGTGTCTTGATTGGGAGTGTGTTTCCCCCAAAGCAATTTTGTGCTTGTCTCTGCTGGATGTGTAGGGTTGTTGTTGGCTTTAGACCAATTTTTTCATGATATCCTTGGCTTGGAGACTTGGGGGTAATCTGAGAGTTAAATTTTAAACACCAAACCCATTTAAGACTCAGGCTGTGATGGTCAATTCTCAGGGGAGACCTTTAATTTTTTTCCTTCCAAGGCGGGGTCCAGGCAGAAACAGATGAGCTCCTGTAGTGTTCAGGGCAGATGATGCCTTTCTGTACGGTCCTCTCACTAAGGGCGAGGTTTGTAGAGGGTCCACGTTTTGTGAAGGTCTCAATCCCAAAGGCATTTGTTCTTTCCAGCTCTCTGGGCTGTGTCTTGGAAATAATGCTTATTAGTTTTATCAACATTTCTAAACAACAATAGCAGAGACATTTCGGATATCCTCTCCGGTGCTGGAACCAGAACCCTGTAACTACAACTTTTACTTAGTTTGTGTATTGACATTCCCACCCACAGATGCTCTGTGAAGATAGGGGCAATGCCTTTTTTCTCTTGACCGAATACTCAGTTCCTACCCAGTGGACAAAGCATAGCAGTCACTCAGCAAATATTTGTAGGATGAATGCACAAAAGTGGAGACATGAAGGTCCTACTGTTTCTGTACAAGAACGTTCTCTCCTGGTTAGATGGCTCAGTGTCACATAGCTCCCTGTTTCTACACTTTCTGCAGATGCCTGCTCCCCAGTATGGATTTTTCACTCCATCCTTTTCGCCAGTTCATGAAATTTAAAGCCCCCACAGCCTCTTCCCACTTGCTTCTTTCCACAGTCTCGGGGAGTGTGCCTTCCACTTTGTAAAGTGCTGTTGTTTTCCATCATTTCTGGACCCTGGGGGGGAAGCAGGCTCTGACATCAGAGTCCCTGGTTTCATTTCTTGGCTTTGTCCCTTGCCTGATCATCCAGCGTTAGTCTCTCCACCTCTGTGCCCCCACATGCACTGTGGGAATCCTCGGGGATACCGGGAGGACTGAGGGGTACCCCGTAAAGCACCAGGAGCACTGCGTGTTTACACACTCAGAAAGCCCAGCTATTAATTTCATTTCCTCTGTCTTTCTTTTCTCCCCAACAGCCTGTAAATTTTGTGTCTCAAGCCGCCATATTGCCTGATGCAAAGAATATTTGTAGAATGAATGGATGAATGAATGAATGAGTGAATGAATGAACATCATTCCAGATGCTCATAAATCACCGTGGATCACATAGCTCTAGACGCACGGTGCTCCTGGATCCATGCACCTAATGCTATCATCGTATTTACATAGTACAGTATAATTTTCAAGGTGGTCTCATCAATTGCTTCACTAAATAAAAAACATATATACAAGTATCGCATAAACAGGTTCTCTTTGTTAAAACTATCAGACCTCACACAAAAGAATAAAGTCCCCCTTGATCATCACAGACAGACCTGCTCCCTGCTCCCTCATTGCTGCTGACTTACTGATCCTTCCAGACCTTTCTGTATGCATTCATAAAATAAACATGGGCTTGTAGAAGTACAGAGTCTTTGTGTGTGTGTGTGTGTGTGTGTGTGTGTGTGTGTGTGTGTGTGTTAAATATCAATAGGTCTGCAGCCCGGTGACTGTATCTCAGAAATCTTTCCACCTCAGTGTGTAGAACTGGCTTATTTTTTTTCTTAATGTTTATTTATTTTTGAGACAAAGAGAGACAGAGCATGAGCAGGGGAGGGGCAGAGAGAGAGGGAGACACAGACTCCAAAGCAGGCTCCAAGCTCTGAACTGACAGCACAGAGCCCGATGCGGGGCGCGAACTCGTGAACCATGAGATCATGACCTGAGCTGAAGTCGGATGCCCAACTGACTGAGCCTCCCAGGCGCCCCCAGAACGGGCTTATTTTTGACACCAGCTGCTTTGTACCCTGTAGCATGGACACAGTCACAAGTGCAGTTGTTTTCTGGGTCCATCCCCTGGTGGATTGTTGGAAAGTATTTTTATTATAAGCAATGCTGCAAAGGATATCCTTGAAACTAACATTCTTTGCCTGATCACATTTTCGTCAGATTTCCCTGACCCCGCTCCCCCAAAAGGCCCATCCGTGTAGAATCCAGTGTCGGCACGGATTGGTGAGTCAGTGAGGTGAAAATCCCCCACCTGTGATACCTGACAAGCTCCTCATTTCCACTCTCACCCCAGAGATATCTGCCCCTCACCCCGGCCTGCTTTCAGTGAGAATCCCGTCAGGTGGGCTTGGCCGGAATCCGTCTCACCCTTGATTTCTCCTCCTAGGAACTGTCCACCCACCGGTGCCCACATGCCCCCTTCCTCAGCTTGCCCCTTGGCTATGAATCCCCAATTGTTCTGGTTGTGTTCAGAGTTGAACCCAGCTCTGTGTTGATGTCTCTCTTCCTTTGTTGCAATATTTTTTTTTGAAGAAAACTTCTCTTTTCTGCTTTAACTTCTGTCCAGTTCTGAGTCTCTTTACGTATAAATACATACAAATATATGTAACATTATATAAATCCTACATTATATGCATTGTATATATATATATATATACACACACAGGTATATATATTATGTACATTTATGCAGTGTACACATTACACATCGTATATGAATCATACACACACGAACACTTCTCTGTATCTGTGACCCGATCTCAGTTTTGATCCAGTGTTTGAAGCAGCCCTTGGGTATAGCAGAGTAGCACCATTCCTGGGCATTTCACACAGATGCAGATTCAGCGAATCTTTCCTGAGCACCTAGTACGTACCGCGTTAGATGCCAGTGGCTTTTACCTGTGCTGCCCTGTGTAAAATAGATCTCAGAACATTCCAGCTCCGGCCTGTGGAGAACCACTTTCGTTTTCATTTCTGTCCCCGGGTCCCTTGTCCCTCCTAGCCTGCCTGCACTCACGAGTCCTTTCCACTGCTGCCTTTCAAGTTCACGTTATGCTTCGATTTATTCCCTGTTCCTTTCCAGCTTAGTTTCGTTTTGTGAAATAGGTTAAAAACATTATAAGCTATATATGTATTGTGTTTGGCCTCTAGTTTTTCAACCTAATTATCAAACTGGCTTAAGGCAAAATTCTTCTTTGCCGACGATACTCCTCCTCAAGCAATTGAATTTATTCCCTATGGCACCAAAGAGTGGGATCCGATTGGTAAAGGACCCTGAGGTTGCACACACACAGACGCATGAGTGTTTGCAAGCACAGCCCACACCTTCCCTTGTGAATGTGGTCATTGATCCCTGCAGGGCTGTAAGGAGCTGCCTGGATCCCAGTCTGTAAGTGACTCTGTACTCCTGAGCTCCGTTCCCAGCAGCCTCCCTCCCCGCCTCCTCCCAGGCTGCTTTTGGAGGCTTCTGTGACTACGCAGTTGCTAACAGTAAATAGCACAACGTCACCATGTTTAATGCCCATGAATTAATTTAAAATGTGAGAAATGCCTTGAATTCATCAGTGCAAAAGGCACAAAGGGTATGATCATGAATTCCTCACAGTGTCCTTTCTCTGCATTAGGGTGTGTGTGTGTGTGTGTGTGTGTGTGTGTGTGTGTGTGTGTGTGTCCCTCGGGAGTGGGACTGGAAAACCATGTATGCCCATTTGAAAAGTCAAAAAGAACAAAAAATATAAAGAGATTCACCTCTCTGTGAGTTCAGACCAGAGTGCCTTGTCTCTCAGTCTGGAATGTACCATTTTTTCCAGCTTATTGTGGTTCTTCAGATATATGTAGAGCTCTCCCTCTGTCTCTTGTATTTAGCCCTTATGGGAGTGCCCCCTGTTTTGCACCTTGCCTCTTGCATTTAATCCGTATTTGGTGATTGTTTTATGCCGACCCGTATAGAACTGCATTTTGTCCACAGCCACAGAATCCTGCACTGTATAGATGCACCTTAATTTATTTAAATGGAACCACATTAAGCTGTCTTCAGTTGTTGGCTATAATAAACAAGGCTGTAAAAAAAAACCCCAAACAGCAGCTTATGTGTGTATCTTTACTCCATGTAAGTATATCTACAGGATAAATTCTAAGAAGTGGAATTTGGGGCCACAGGCTACGTGTGTTTTTCATAATAAGATTTTTACGGAAGTGGAACGATCCTACAGAAAATGTGTAAATCAGAAAGAAGTGTACAAATCAATGGCTTTGCACAAAGAGAGCACACCCGTGTGACTATCACCCAGTGCAAGGTGAGCACACAACTAAAACAGCAGGTGTCCCCAGGTGTGGCACCAGACGTAAGCCCCCCGAGGCCCACCTCCCTAGCCTCTGTCCCCACAGCCCCCTCTCCCTTGTTTATGAACTCTGGGACAGAAGCACCCAGCAGGTGGTCTCCTGTACATTATGTTTGTGGCACCTGTCCCTCTGTGTGTGTGTGTGTGTGTGTGTGTGTGTGTGTGTGACAGACAGTGCTTGTACGTTCTCCTGAAGATATAAATAGTACTAGAGTTTATCCATTCCACTGCTGATGAATATTTGGGTTCCGTCTGTATTTTGTCTGTTGCAAATAATGCTATAAACCTTCTTGACATATTTCCAGAGCCTGGTGACTTACACTTCTGTGAGCGTGTCCCTGGGGTGGGTCCCCAGGAGTCGGTGGGTCGTAGATCATCAGCATGTTCAGCCTCAGTAGACACGCCCAAAGAGACTTCTGGAGTGCTTGTGACAGTCACTGTCCCACGAGCAGCCCGCAAGAGGTTGCTGCACATCCTCACCGGTGTTTGGTGTTTTCTGTCTATTTAATTCAACCACTCTGGCTAAGTACATAGTGACAGCACGTTTTGGGCTGAATTTGCATTTTATCATGATTAATGTCACTGATTACCTTCTCATGAGTGTAACGGCCATTTGGTGACAAAGGACTGTTCAGTCTTCTCTTTCTTTCTCTTTCTTCTTTCTTTCTTTCTTTCTTTCTTTCTTTCTTTCTTCTTTCTTTCTTCTCTCTCTCTCTCTCTCTCTCTCTCTCTCTCTCTCTCTCTCTCTCTCTTCTTTCTTTCTTTCTTTCTTTCTTTCTTCTTTCCTTCCCTGCCCCCCCCCCCCATTGGGACATCTGTCTTTGTCTTACGGATTTACGAGAGTTCTTCATATACACGGGCTCAAAGGCCTTTGCCGGGCACATGTACTGCAGATACCTTTCCCTCCTGGTGTCTTGTCTGTGCCCTCTCGTCACGTGTCTTTTGTCAATTTTAAGGGTAAGTAATTAATCACTCTCTGCTCTAGGTGCTACCATTAGTCCTGCCTCAGAAGTGAGGACGTGCCAGGCTTCCTTCTAAAACGTTTACTGCTGTGCATCTCACATTCAGATCTACAGCCTGCCTGGTTTTGGTTTGTGATTGGTGTGTGTTAGAAGCCAGGGCACGTGGCGCTTCCCACGTGCATACGAGGTGCAGCGTGTATCTATCCGTCGCCTCTTCTCCGCACTCGGTCACTCTTGCTGTGACACCGTGACCGCATCCGTGTGGGTGGGCTTCCGCCATGGGTCTAGCTGTTTGCCTGTGCTGCTGTGTGCCCTGCCCCACGCAGGTCCCGGAGGAGAACCTCGGTGTTCACCAGCTGTCCTCCTCCTTCACAGATGCTGAATTCATATAATTTTTTCTCTTCTTAGCCCTAGAGCTCACTGAAAACCGTGCCCTGCTTTTTCTGCCCTCCTGTGGCTTCTTAGCCCGTTATCCTGCACGCTTCAAGGACGGACCCACAGGAAGTCGGGTTCGCCTCTCAGTGTCCCCCTTAGCCAGAGGCTCTCAGCCCCTCGTCTCCGGGCAGCCCCACACTACAATCTTCATCTCCTCAGTTGGATGAGGTGGCAGGAAGGTGTGCTGGCCGATGTCACTGCCTTCCGGCAGATCCTGTTCCCTCCCCCGTGCCCTCCCCACCCTGTCCACACAGCAGGGGACTGGAAATACTAACACCAGCTTGGTGGGGGTGACCCCACTCGATGCCATGGCAGCACTTAATGCTTCCAAACAGGATTCTTGGGTTGTTTTCTCCATGTCTCTTTCTTGTTCTCAGCGGTGCTATTGTCTGCTACAAGTTACTCCACTGTGGCCCGAAGCAGAAACCTAGGCATGTGTACTATAAATTTTGATAAACATAAAAATATTGCTAATTGCCCTTCAAATAGGTTGCCCGATTTATAGAGTATCTGTGCCTTAGCTAAAACTGTAAGCAGCTGATATTTAATTGGAGACAGAGTTTGATCCCAAGATGGAGAATTGGTACGTTTCCAGCTGTGCCTTTTGGGTCCATTCATAACATTTAATCTACCATCATTTGTAGGATTTTGCTTGCAACCCACATCAAAGAAACACAAATAAGCCTTTGATGGTTTAATAGGAGCTGGCAGGTTGAAGACAGGTGGCCTGGCCATCTTTGTGATTTCAAATACGCTACAAACTTGTTAATGATGTTTACCTTCTGATTTCCTTTGAAGCACCATTCCTGGCCTTAGCTGGGAAATGTGACCTAAGAGCTTACCTGTAGGGCAGCTTGGCAAAGCCTTCCCTTTCTTGAGCGAGTTCAGTCTGAGAAAGGGAGCCCTCTGCTCCATTCTGTGTGTGTGTGTGTGTGTGTGTGTGTGTGTGTCGGGAGCTCAGTCGGTTGAAACGAAAGGCATCCGTTCAAGCATAAGCAAGCAACCTATCAGTAGGGTTCAGTGAGAGGACAGAAGTTTGTTTTCCAGGTGGGCACTTGATGGGTGCATGGTTCCAACCCTACTCTTGTGCGTCTTGATAAAGGATGGATGTGTCCGTTGTCACTCCTGCTGGCTCGGTGGGGCAGACCAGGGCAGTCTCCACATGTCTGCACCTGCTCTTAGCACAGAAGTTCACAAGGGGGTGAATGTGACCAGAAAGAAGCCTCTGGAGTTGGAGTTGGAGAAAGATCATCTGTGATGAAACAGAAAAGACAAATTCTCTAAGGCAACACATTTGCGCCCAGCTGGATCCTTCCCTCCTAGCCCTTCTGGAAGGATTTATGCTCCTGGCTTTCATTTCTGTGACATATTCCTCCCAACCTTTGGGGAATTGTTTGGGATTGATGCAGAGCAACGGTTCGAAGTACATTTCTGAATCTTTATTCAGATCCGCGTGTGGAGACGTTGACTCAAGGCGTGAACTGGCTCAGGTGTTTCTGTCTGCGTATCATCCGTCCTTCAACTACGCATCTACTACCATAATTAGATGTTCTCAGCCCTGGTTGCTAATTAGAGGCGATCGAAAAGGATTTCTTTTCTTTCCTTTTTTCTTGCCTTTTATTTTAAATAAGGAGATTCTGATTCTTTAGTTGAAATGGGGCCCAGGCTTAAATATTGTTTGAAAAGCTGCTTGTG
Source organism: Lynx canadensis (assembly GCF_007474595.2). NCBI lineage: Eukaryota > Metazoa > Chordata > Mammalia > Carnivora > Felidae > Lynx > Lynx canadensis. The sequence continues at coordinate 2,893,422 of NC_044305.1, read as the reverse complement.
TGATTGGTGCATGCAGCAGAAATTGAGAACTACAGGTCTATCCTAATTTCTCACCATCTGCCCCATTGCTCTCTCAGCTCCAGGCACCCCGGACTCTTGGGATTCTCGAGAACCTTGTGGTCATTCCTGTCTCAGGGACTTTGCACCTGCTGTTCCCTTTGCTTTGGATAATTTCCCTCCTTGTTTTCACCTGAGTCTTCAAGCATTGTCATAAATGATCCACATCCCCGAAAGCCCTTACAACGTGATTCCCTTTTCCAGTACAATTGACACAGTTGGAATTCTAAAAACTATTTGGAGGATTATCCATAGATAGTTGGTTTCCTGCACCAGACTCCTCTTCGGGGCATGTGTCTTGATCTCTGCCGTCCCCTCAAAGCCTTGCAGAGGGGAGCCCAGAGTAAACACTGACAATCGTGAGCGCTAAATGCGTCCTCTTGTCTTCCTTCCTTCCTCGCTTTCTTCCATCATCCATAGCATTTACTGAGCGGGCAGGGTGCGGGACATCGACTCTTATCTCTTCCACGATCATTAAGGCCATTTTCAACCATTCTTCAGCTCACAGAGAGCACGGACTAATGGGCTGGCTTCGCTCAAGTGCTGGAAACATAATGAAGCTTCTGTGCTCCTAATCAGAGTTTGCCTCTCTGACAACGAAGGCAGCCATGACTTCAGTCTCCTTCTGTCATTACCTTTCCTCCATCGCCTTCCTCCCTGCCACATTTACCGTAGTCAGCTTTATAGAGCTATTATTTACATACAGGGAAATGCACCAAGTGTAAGCTACAATTCAATGAGTTTAACATGAGTACAGCCGAGTAACCATTGCCATGGTCACGCCACAGGTCATGTCACCTCCGGAGGCTCCCTGACAATCCTTTCCTCGGCCCCCTGGTCCCTGGCAGCCACAGATCCGTTTTTATCACCGTAGCATTGCCTGTTCCAAGGATTTCATATGAAAAGAATCAAATAGTGTATAACCCTTTATGCCCGGCTACTTTCACTCAGCGTTTTCAGATTCATCCACGACGCTCTGATCTCAGTAGTGCAGGTTCTGTTTTGTCCCTGAGAAGTAGCCAGTTGTACGGTGGGACCTCAGTTTGTTAATCCATTCACCACCCACTTGGGGCTCTTACCGGAAGTCTCTATGAACATTTGCACACAAGCCTTTGCGTGCGGGCATGGCTCCATTTCTCCAATAAGTCACCGTAAGTAGAAGTGTTGGATCGCAGGGTACGGGCTTGTTTGTAAGAAGCGGTCAGAATGCTCTCCACACCGGTTGTCCATTTTACTTCCCCCCAGCAGTTCCTGTTCTCCTCCTTCCAGTGCTTTCCATTTCCACCGTCCTGGGGTGATGGTATGTAGCGGTTTTAGGCTGCCGTTCCCTGATGACTAATGATGTCACGTTGTCTCCATGCACTCATTCGCCACTGTCTTTGTTGAACTGTGTGGTCAAGCTTTTGCTCATTAAAAAAAAAAAAGTGGGCTGTCATTATTTCATTTTAAGTATTCTTTATCTATTCCGGACACAAGTCATTTCAATTTCTTTTTTCTGGTCTCCAGCTTGCATTTTGATTTTTTTTCACAGTGGCTTGTAGGGAGCAAAAGTTTTAAATTTTGTTGAGGTCCAAATTATCAAGTATTTATTTTATATTGTGTGCTTTTTGTGTGTCCAGTTGAAGAAAATCTTTGCGTCAGCCACGGTAAGTACACTTTTCTTCTGTGTATTCTTTTTCATCTCTAAGTCTTATCGTTTTAGCTCATCTATTTCAATCTATGCTTTATTCTGCGTTAAATTTTATGTGTGGCGTGAGGTCGAGTTTGGGATTCTTTTTCTGTTTTCTTTTCTTCCAGGGCTGTTTGTTGAAAAAATCCATCAACTTTATCTTCTGTTTTCCTTCTTTTCCTGCCTTATTTTGTGTTAACTGATTGGTTTTATGATTCAGCTTTATCTTCTTAATTAGCTTATGCTCTATGTATGTTTTCTAAACAATGATTTCTCTAGGGCTCATAGTACACAGTTGTGAACTGACCATCATCTGCGTTTACACAGCAGTTGGACCATCTCAGGTGTGAAACAGTGACATGATTCTGCTGTGTGTCCCAGTCCACCCACCAGCCTTCCTGCCGCTCTTGAAACTCTTTCGTTTTACGTGTGTTTAAATCCTAGATGGCGCTGTTATTACGTTCAGTTAAACATATATCTTTTAAAGAGATTAAATGATAATATAAAGTCGATGACATTTGCTCACACAAGGTGCTTTTCATTCCTTTGTCTACACCAACATTGCCACCTGGTCTCATTTTACTCCCACGTGAGGATTTCTTTAACATGTCTTGTGACTCTGGTGTCTTTGCTTTGCATCCCCCTAGTTTTGTTGTATCCTTGTCTACCAACCTGTCACCTCTGTCCCTCCTCAGTCTGTTTCTGTTGATTACTTTGTCTCCTTCCTTCCTCCCTCCTTCCCTCCCCTCCTTTCTTTCCTCCCTTCCTCCCTTCCTTCCTTCCTTCCTTCCATCCTTCCTTGCCCCTTCCCCCCTTCCTTCCTTCCCCCCTTCCCCCTTCCTTCCTGACTTCCTTCCTTCCTCCCTTCCATCCCCCCTTCCCCCTTCCTTCCTTCCTTCCTTCCTTCCTTCCTTCCTTCCTTCCTTCCTTCTTTCCCCCCTTCCCCCTTCTTCCTTCCTTCCTTCCTTCCTTCCTTTCCCCCTTCCCCCTTCCTTCCTTTCCCCCTTCCCCCCTTCCTTCCTTTCCCCCTTCCCCCCCTTCCTTCCTTCCCCCCTTCCCCCTTCCTTCCTTCCTCCATTCCCCCCTTCCTCCCTTACCCCCTTCCCCCTTCCTTCCTTCCTCCCTTCCTCCCTTCCACCCTTCCCCCCTTCCTTTCTTCCTCCCTTTTCCTTCCTCCTTTCCCCCTTCCTTCCTCCCCCCTTCCCCCCTTCCCTCCTTCCCCCTTCCTTCCTTCCTTTCTTTTTCTCCTTCCTTCCTTCCCTCTTCCTTCCTCCCCCCCTTCCCCCTTCCTTCCTTCCTTTCTTTTTCTCCTTCCTTCCTTCCTCCCTTCCTTCCTTCTTCTCCCTCATTCTTTCTTTCTGATGGGCATATTTTCCTGTTTCTTTATATGCTTGATAATTTTTGATTGAATGCCAGACATTGTGGACTGTATATTTTTTTGGCTGTAAAGTATTTTCTGTATTTCTTTAAATATTATCTGCCTTTCCTGTGGCACAAAGTTAACTCACTTGGAATCAACATCAACCCCCTTGTTTTAGGTGTTGCTCTGGTGAGGGCAGAGCAAACTGAAACCCAGGGATAATCTCTGCCACTGCTTGGGCATGATCAGGAGATTCCTCCACACTGTGTGAGGGGAGACAAACTATTTCTGGCCGTGAATGAGCTCCAGCGACTGTCACACCTTTCTGGGGGTCCTTCCTGGGGCACCAGCAACCTCCTCACATACCACACCACAGGACTGAGTCTTGAGGGCATCCTCCAAGAGTCCCCAGAGTGTATGAGCTCATGTATGCACTGTCTCTCTTTTCCCCTCTCTTTCCAGAACTCTGCCTTACAAATTTCGACCCCATTACATCTGTAAACCCTGAGGTCAGTAGCCTCAATCCAGTGAGACTACTAGGTTCTGTTTAACTGCCCTCCCTTTGCTGTGGTGGAAAATCTTCCCAGGCAGTGAGATGGGAACCTGCTGGTTTCTAGAGGTCACTGTCCTGCACCTCCCGGTGGCCAGAGGCAGACCAGTGTTGTGTCCTGTGTCTTATCTTGTTGTTAGCTGTTCAGGAAGGGAAGGGAAGTCCAGTGCCTGTGATTCTATCTGGACCATAGTGGAAGTCCTTCTTCCCTTTTTGATTGTTAAAATTAGGAGACATTTTCTTGTGTCTCCAAATGTAGCCTATCATGTACTTTTGCCTTGATTTTCCAGAAATGGAAGGTGGTTTTGGCTACTAGCAAAGGGAGATAATGTTCATTGGGAAAACAGTGATTGGAAAATTAGTGAATCGAAGTTCTAGTTACAATAATCTTTTTGCTTCTATTTGTCCTTGTTAAAAAAAAATCTTTAATTCAAGAAGAATTTTATGTCTTAAAAAATGTGTTGTCTTTCCATGAGTATGTTGCCTGAGCATGAATCTTAGTCCTGAAATTCGAGTTAAGTTGAATAAATGGGCATAGATCTCCAAATCCGTATGCCTACACACACACACACACACACACACACACACACACACGCACACACACGCACACACATGTATTTCTAAATTTTTTTTAATGTTTATTTATTTTTGAGAGAGACAGAGACAGAAAGCGAGTGGGTTAGGGGCAGAGAGAGAGGGAGACACAGAATCTAAAGCAGGCTCCAGACTCCGAGCTGTCAGCACAGAACCCAACGCAGGGCTCAAACTCACAAACTTCGAGATCGTGACCTGAGCTGATGTCAGATGCTCAACCAACTGAGCCACCCAGGTGCCCCATACACACATGTATTTCTAATTTACAGGTAGCCCTTACAAAATAACTTATTGACATGTGTACAGTAATTCGATATATACAGATTAAATCACCCCTAAAACACGCAATAATTTATCACAATATTAGAATTAAATTGCCTAAAGAAAAAGGTACTTTTTAATTTCTAAGTAAAAAGAAAAAAAATTTTTTTAAAAAGCATTCTATTTTCTGAGACTCCCAAACAGTTATTTATGTGTATTATACAAACTCTCTTTCACTTCAGTATTCTTTTTTGTTTGTTTGTTTCTGGGACTAAAGTCATGGGGATGGGTGGAGAGTTTCCTCGGCCACTGTCCACAGTTACATGTGCCTCACCTTACCCATCTAAATAGCTGCCTTCCAGCCTCCTAACATTTTCTTTCCCTACCAATCACCGAGCCATTAACCCAGAAAATAAATTGATCAACAGCACTAAAGCAAACACATCATTCATTATTCATTTCTATTAGACGTGCCATCATATTTAAAAGCCTGATGTACAACCACATAAGTAAAGTATTATTTTGGCTGTTAAGCTGATAGAGCATGATAATCTCTAGCTTCTCCATGTCTCTCAGCTATCCAGAAATGAGGCAGAGGAGGGGAAAAAACCTGTCTTTAATTTGGAAATATAATTCTTGGGACAACAGCCATTCCCTAGAAAAGTCCTTCAAACAGGAACCATTCTTCAAAATCCGCTTTCTGTAAACAGTCCAGATGGAGGGATGAGCCAGTTGTATTAACGTTTCTTATTTGAAGCAGGGAGCCCTGGTCTGGCATTTTAAATCCACTGAATAAATGGGGTTGGGGCTGCCAACTTATTTCCTGTCCTGGGAGCAAAATCACGCCCCAGTGGCTCCTGGTTCTGGCTGGCACTGCATGTTAAAAGTAGTGATTAACGTATTTTCAAATAGGTGTGCCCAGCCTCTTTTCATAGAGAATTTACCTAAAAGGCCTGGCTTCGCATTGAGGGATGCAAAATCTTTGCTTGAAATAGGCAAGACTACTCTTAGCCAGAAATGTTGTCATCAGCTTTGAATATTACTAGATTTCTGACCTGCCCCAGTGTGCTTCAGATCTGCGTGGTCGCAGGAACCTGATGCTCCTGCCTGACTCCCAGCCCCTCCTTCCCCGCTTCCTGCTCAGTAAGGCTCTGGCTGGACCAGAGAAACTGCACATTTAACAGATCTTCCCAGATTTCCCTGTGCGTATTTCAAGTACCATTGTTTTAGGAACTCACTCTTAAGTGGGCAGGAACTTCAGCAAGATTCCACCTGCACCCAAAATGCACAAATGAGTAATCCAGAGGAAGTCTCTGCCATTTGGTGAGCAGTCAGCAAAATCCTAACTCTTGGCTCAGGAATTTTCTGGGCTAGAAGATAGGTCTCACTTGGCCAAAGACTGCATTTATTAAGCAAAGCATTTTTTATTTCTCCCTCTTGTCCTGGGTGAATGCACTGGTCTGAGATGCTCAGCTTGCAGACACTTCGATTTCCTGAAAGTAGGACTCTTTCTCCCTGGCCAACCCAGTGCTGGTGGAAGTCCGCATCTCTATGGCCATCAGTCCCTCTTCCTGGTGGGATAAGCAGATCTGGAAAGAGGGTGTTGGTTGCTAAGGGCTTGTAAGAGGTCCCTAGACGTTCCCTAGAAATGTCTTCATTGAGAGGAAAGAGACAGAGAGAGAGAGACAAGGAGGAAAGAGACAGAGAGAGAGACAAGGAGACAGTCTTCATTGAGAGGAAAGAGACAAGAGAGAGAGAGACAAGGAGGAAAGAGACAGAGAGAGAGAGACAAGGAGGAAAGAGACAGAGAGAGAGAGACAAGGAGGAAAGAGACAGAGAGAGAGAGACAAGGAGACAGACGGAGGGAGGGACTGCCATGTTACTACATTATTACTGTGGGAATAATGCATTTTCTCTCCCAACCCTTAGTTTGTGTGGTGGACTGTTTTGCCCTCTTTGGAGTTCAGTCCGTTTCTGTGGAGGGACACACCATGCAGAACTGATTAAGAAACATGTTCGTGCATTCGTTGCAAGTGTCACAAGAAGCAGACAATCAAAACCCAATCCGCATTCAGAAGAAGGAGTAAAACCTTGCAAAGATTAATTGGTGGAGACAAGATATGCTGTTAATAAAAGTGCTGTAAATGAAAATTATCAGAGTATCAGTTTCCTGCTCTGTCTTGGAACCCAGCCCAAGGACACATGCAGGCTCCTGGAAATGAGTTTTAATAATTTTCTTCTCTGCCTGTGTTCGTCTGTAGGCAAAATTTTGTAGTTTTAATAATCATCTCCGACAGTAATGCGTTCCTCCAGTGTTTATACCTCTCTAACAATACATGGCTATAATTACTGTAGCAGGGGATTTAATAAGTCACAGAAAGTGGAATAAATATGACATCGTGTTTTCAGAAAAATATTAATCCCTTCTCTATGTGTTTCTGTAATTTGAGGTTTTTGATCAGGAATGTTTTTCTCTGGTGCCTCTTTGCCCACCGAGGACAGAGGCGCATGAGCAGAGAACCGTGCGGGCACGTCCTCACCACTGGAGACATTTCTGCTCCGTTTTATTCCTCTTTTATCAAAGAGTCGTTCACTGACCTCGCAGCCCAGCGTCCTCCAAGGGATTATCAGACTCATCGCCCGATGCCCGGCATCCCTGCATACTGGGTTAAATAAAATGCATCATTCAAGTTAATTTTGCCTGTTTCATAGTCACATCTGGAAGCTAAACTGCCCCCCTCCCTAAGGGATCCATCATGTACACCGCCTTCCCTACACACATGGTCCCATCTCTGCGCCAGCCCTCCTACCCACCCTTCCCACCTCACTGGCTTCTCCTCCTCTGTCCACGTGTAAGTTGCTAAACCAGGGGCAGATTTCCCCCAGGGGGCACTTAGCAAGGTCTGGGACATATTTGATTTGGTTGTCACATCTTGGAGTGGAAGTCATGGAGAGGCCTGTCGTTGGGGACGGAGAGGCCAGGGATGGTGGCAAACATCCTGCAGGGCACAGGACCGCCCCTCCCCCCACATACACACAAATACATATTCAGCCCAAATAACAACGGCTTCGAGGAAGGGGGTGAAAACCCTGCTTTTAATGTCGAACTTTCCCAGAGCTCAATCCTACGTGTCCTCCTCCGGGTACGTTCTTGTACCTTCTGTCCAGTCTCATGGCTTTATGTATCATCCACACTCGGACAACTGTTGGCTGGGTCTCCCCTGGACCGTTGGGTTCGCGCACCCCACTCTGTGCTTGGCATCTCCCTTTGTGCTTCTGAGGGGTTTCACAGCTCACCCCCACCCTGGTCTTTATCATCTTGGCAATCGGCACCTGCATTCACTCACTCGCTCAAGCCCTGAGCCATCCCATAGAGCAGCCACTGGCTATGTGTGGCCTCAGCCCTTGCAAGGTAGCTAATGTGACCCACAATTCACTGTAAACTTAAAATGCTCACTGAATTTCAAAGACTTCATTTCAAAAAGATAAGGATGTAAAATATTTCATTAATAGTTTTTATATTGGTTGCATATTTATATTAGACTGGTAATATTTTGGCTATGGTGGACTAACTAAATTATTACAAGGTATTAGATATTTACATTTACAAATCTACATACAGCGCTCACACCATATTTCTACAGACGGCCTTACGCTAACCTAACAGTGCCCACATTTCATTAACGATGCATACTGGCATCACTCCCCAGACTCATCTCAACCCCCACCTTGTCTGTCTTCACCACCCAGAGGACTGGGACCCCAGGCTACCATAATCTTTTGCTCAGTTCTTGAAATAGCCTTATCAACCATCTCCTTGCTTTCTGTTTTGTCCACATGCCAGCTAGAATGATCTTTTTTTTGTACTTTTTTTTTTTATTTTGAGAGAGAGAGCGCATGAGCAGGGGAGGGGCAGAGAGAGAGAGGGAGAGAGAGGATCCCAAGCAGGTTCCATACCACCAGCTCAGAGCCCCATGTGGGGCTCTGACTCATGAAATGTGAGATCGTGACCTGAGCTGAGATCAAGAGTTGGATTCTCAACTGAGTGAGCCACCCACGCACCCATAGAATGATCTTTTAAAAACTTGTGTCAAATCATGACACTCTGCTTCCTGAAGCCCTCCCCTGGTTACTCAGAGCAGGGAGGACCCAGGTCCCTTGTCTGGTGTCCAGAGTCCTACCTAATCTGTTCCTACTCACCTTTCCCATCCCATAACTTAATGTTCTGCCTGATGTCCACACAGTGGTGAATGCACTGATATTTTTCTTGCTCCCAGATGTCCCGAGATTATTTACTTACAGGAGCCTTTGTATTAGCTGTTCTCTCTTCCTTGAATGCTGTGTTCTGTGATCATTGAGTGCTGGCTTCCAGATACCGGTTTTAATAGCCTACAAATAAAGCCAAACTGGGCTTTGTGTAATGGAGCTCTCTGTCCCCAGCTGTTTTCTCCGGTGGCCTCTGCCATCTGTCATCATACTTGTTGGTTTAGGGCATTAATTTGTGGCTGACATCCACTGTGGGAACGCACACCTCTTTATCACTGCCATACCCCCAAAGTAACTGGCACATAGTGGGCACTTAAAAATATTAGTTTCTAAAGTGACTTCCTTATCAAATTGTGGCTGACTCCCAGGGATCTCAGTAAATCTAGAATATTCTAGAATATTCTGTGTATTTCTTCACATGGGCATTTACCTTAAAGTATTTTCTCCATCAATCCCTTTATGATCATGTGTCTGTGTTTTCCTTGGTCTGCTCCTACCCCAGCTCTTACGTGATCTCTCTTCCACCCTGCTAGTACCTCAGGTGCTGACTCCCATGGGCTGTAGCAACTGGGCTTCCTTGCTTCCTGGTGGGTATAGCCAGTGGGGGATGAGTAGGTCAGAGAGTGGATATTATCCCTCTGGTTCCCTTCAGTCCAGGCCACAGTAGTGTCTTTCATGATCAAAGACAAAGGCTCTTGCTGGGCAGAGTCTTCTCCATCCCTACCTCTGCCTTGTCCCAGGACATGTCCCCCACTGTTTACCAACTTCCCTGTGGTGATTCCCCATCTCTTGAGGCTTCCCCTTCACTTGCCCACATCTTTGTAAATAGTCCCTTCGCCAACTCTCTTCAACTGTCCCATTGAGTGTGCCATCTTGTTTCAGTGGGACAGTCTACTTGGCTTATTCCACTTTCTTCAGTGGACCCTCAGAGGCAGATCTTTTCTAGTGTTTCATCTTCTGTCTTTCACACTGCACAGGATACTCTTTGTGACTCTTTTTTCTCTTAAAGTTAGAATTTTTGCGGATAAGCCGATGACTTTCAAATGTTTACCCTCATTTCAGAACTCTGTCATTCAGTCTCTTACATATAATTGCCAGTTAGATAGGCATACTTGTTCCACGCACCCTTTTACAGGCGGAAATTAGAGAAAAACAGACATTTTCTCAAAGTAAGAAAGGAATTTCTAATAGAGATCACTAACAATCAAATGGTCTGTCTCAGGAGACAATGGATTCCCTATTAAAGAAATTATTCAGGACCAGATGAAAGAGATAAGATGACCCAAAAGATTCACTCCGGATCATACCTGGAAATATCTCACTGGCAACGTCTGCGGTAGAATAGATATCACTGAGAGAGGAGTTGGTTGGGATGGAGAAAATACGTGTATGTGTATGTGTGTGTCTGTGGGAATGTATTTAGATGTATCTGGGGGTGTGCATATGTATAAATAGAGAGAAATATGATGTATACATATCTGACATCTTTTTTTAATGCCTGCAGCCCAGATAGAAACGGGCTCCATGAAGAATGAATGAGTTGACAACATGCCGTCCAATTCTGCATCTGGAGCAAGCACAGGAATTTATTACGAGCAGTAGCCAGATCTTTTTTTGGACGTGCGATAATCTTTTATTCTGTTTTATGTGAAAGTTAAAAGCTAAAGAATGCCATTTGCAGACCTTCAGCAACTTCTAGCTCGGCGTTAGAAATTCATTGCAGAAGAAGGAGAACTTTGATATAGGGCCAGCACAATGACATCCAGCGCCCAGATCTTAATTTCCGAATTGATTCTTCAGCTCGGTACCTGCTCTGTTTGCAGGAATGACAGACCAAACATCCAGAAGTAGATTTCAATGCATGGAAGTAGCTGAGAGATTCCAGCTGGGAAAAAAAAAATTAAGTGAACCCCGCACCCACACACATCACATATAAAGCCACTCCCATCATTTTTTATCGCGGATCTTCTGCTCTGACAAAAGATTGGCATCAAAGAAGAGGACTGCTTACATTTCAAATTAACATGACTGTTGAGAAATCCTATGGTGGCTTGAATGGACTCTGGCAAGGTGAATTCACGAAAGTCCCAGGGGACCAGTCTGACATTTGCCCACTTGTCGGGCAGGAGGTTCCAAGCAAGAGAAGTCCTCCTGAACAAGGTCAGTGGGAACATCCCTTAGTCTGGCAGCAAACAGTGATGATGAGACAGGAAACAGGGCCCAGAACGAAACCGTAACCTTGACTAGAGAGACAAGACTTGTGCTCCTGCCCTGGAGTCTCCGCTGAATACTTTTTGGGATGGCCAAAGCGGCACTTGGATGGAGGGTCAGGGAGGCTACACTCCTGTCGTATGTGCAGCTGCAGGGCTCTAGGATGGGCACCCCTCAACCTCCCGGCCCCCTGGTGAGCAGCGGGCACGTCTTTGGTTGGCTGGAGCTTTGGAGAAGGGGCCCAAGCAACCCCAAAGTGGTTTGCTACTGGGACAAGGGGAGAGAGAAGGAGACTGGTGGGTTTTATTTTACATTTCCACACAAATCTGCCCATCCCTATGTTTCAACTATTGTCCATGACCTTCAGAATCAAGGCCCACCTGTTCAGGGTGCCCAGCGGGGCCCCAGATGGTGCAGATCCCCCTTAACTCTCTGAGCTGTCTGTCATCCACTCTCCCCTTCTCCAGAGTCCATCCCACCTGGTTATCTTCCCTGGTCACCTGCTGCTGGGCCCTTCCTTCCACTGTGTGTGCACCCTGTCTTCCCCCATCCCTTCCCCTCACCTGAATCTTGATTCTCAGGTCTTGGTTTCTATGTCACCTCCTTTCCCTGGGCTTTCCCCACCCACCCCTCCACCCACCTGCCTAGGTCAGGCGGCCATTTTCAAGGTCCCAGGATCCCCTGAATCTTCCCTGTCGTGTATTCTGCCCAATCACATCTTGGTCCCTTGTTTCTCTTCCTCTCCGTCCGTCATGGGGAGCCGGTCTTGCCGACGGCAGGGGCTGCGCATCCTTCACCTTCCAGTCTTCCGCACCTACTCCTTGCTCAGCAAAGGGGAGAGTATCAGCCCCTTTAGGCCCAAGGGTCACGTGTTCTGCTTTTTAAATTGATCTTTTCGAGTTCAGTTGTGTAGAAGGAAGAGTTTTGAGAGCATATGGTTGGAGAAGTCCTAAATCATCTTAGAAAATGCTTATGTCATTGTGTGTGCATTGCTGGTGGGAGTACGGGGGTGACAGTGCTGGGGGCTCAGAATGAAGTGAGGGGCGTGTCCCTGGAAGGTGGGGGAGATCTGTGTCACAAGGACTCCCCAGGCCCTCACCATGCAGGGGTGTGAGCAGAGCTGGGTTCCGGCCGCTATCTGACTGCACCTGGGCCTCCAGGTGAGAGCCCAGCCCATGCCTTGGTTTCCACCTTGTGAGACCCAAGCAGAGACCAGCTGAGCCAAGCTGTGCCTGGACCCCAGACCCACGGAGAGTGTGACGTAATCGGTGGGTGCTGTCTTAAGCATGATCAGCCTGTGGAGATCTGCTAACACAACCATAGGGCACTCACACAGGTGAGCACTGCTGTCTCCCCAAAATGGTCAGGTCCCTGGTGCTGCCACCCTGTGCCCGCCACATCCCAGGCTTCTTCCCTCCTCCACCAAAGGAGACACTGCGTGCCATGCGGCATGGTGAGGATTGCCAACGTTAGTGGTCTCGCAGCTCAGTTAGTGCATATCTTTAGTTTTCCTGTCCCCGTGGAAGATGAACCATGAGAGAGTCTAACATGGATGCTAGCTCAGTAAAACCATGTGACAAAAAGCAAAAGCCAGCTGGTCCACACTTGTTCCAAAGGGGGCTGTCTTGGCTCCTTTGGTCCCTGTTAGCTATCTTATCAAGTGATTCGTTGTCATGATCATGGTGATTTAGGGTCACGGGATGAATTCCCACAGGAGGAGTGTTTTGTATAAATTCATTCTCTTTTTTACTAGACTCCATTTCCTGAGGTTTCTGTAACTTTCAGTCACAATACTCTAGGGCACCACTGAAATACAGATGCAGTAAATTCACATGAACCATTCTGGACTGTGTAAATCGAGTTTGCCCTAATAACCATCCTTGTAGTGTTGACGTCTCTGGGCATAATGAGCCCCATTGCATTACAGGAGCTCCAGCCGCATCTTGGGCGGAAGGCGGACTTCATCTGGGTTCATCTTCTGCGCTTCATAATTTCACTAGGAGGACTGCTTCTAAGTCAAGTCGTCTCCCATGCCATTGTCCAGGCTGTTAGCAAATTCGCATCATAACCCTCTTCTTCATCCACCAGCCAGAGGCTTAGTGCAAGCCCTCCTATCCACAGGAAAACGTGCGTGGTGACAGGAGACACGTGTTCTCCGTCGGACTCCTGAGCACTTAGCAGGTGACCCTTTGTTGTGACTCCCTGTCCCCCCCTCAGGTCTGATTACTCCATATGTCTTTCCATATTTTGGCTGATCTACAATTGTAGTTCTCATTATCATTTTGTGGGTTGTGATGCTATTTCCTCCAGTTTCATTCTCTCTTTTATGTTTCTCTTGTACAAAATTAATTACATTGTACCTTCAAGCATAATTTTAACACTGTCTCCATTGCAATGTGTCTGCCTTTAATTAATGCTCTTCTAATGTAGATTTTAGAGCCAAATGGTGCCATATTCTGAGCATCAAAGAAACAAAGGATCTAACAAAACTACGATGAATGAGCAAGACAAAACAGCTGACAATGTATTCTCACTGAAAATGTCACTTGTGCTGTATGTTGGGTAGCAGGACGGATTACTCGGGGCTTTGTCTTCTTAAAGACGAGACAAGAGAAGTTGACTGCAGAAGTTGGACGCTGTTGGCCTGGGCTCCGTTTCAACTTATACTGGTCAAACATCTCAAGGGGAATGAGCGGAACACAACGTTCTCACGGCTCAGGCTCAGGCTCAGGGGGTGGAGCCCACAAATACATTGCTTGGACATTTTCTATAGAATAGACAGGATAAATCCCCCATCCTGAACTTCAGTCTATGCCTTTCATGTCTCAAAGGCTCCTCTCATGCTCGGCCCCTTTGGTGTTCCCACTCCAAAGGCAAAGCCATCTCTTTGGGTTACTGTACAGAAGTTTCACAAAAAGAAAACCAAACACAGTCGACACGAACTGCTATCCACTAGGAGGGAGTGCTTTGAAAATGTGTGCGTGTGTGTGTGTGTGTGTGTGTGTGTGTGTGTGTGTCTGTGTGTGAATTTGCAGCAATAAATATGTACCCTCTCTAAAATACACCATTTATATTGGTTTGGACGTATTTTGTGCATTTCTATTTATAAACTTCAGTTAGTCAACGCATCATTTCTTAATGAATGATTAAAAGACACTTGAGGCTGAATGTGTGATCATTTTGAGGAATAGAAACTGAGACCCTGATCTCAGGCCATGTGGGGAATCTGGTTCATCTGAGACCATGTGATGTGGACCAAAGTGTGAAGGTTTCCTTGTCAGGGTGACCACGGTTCTTGTCCCGTGTGACCCTGAGGCATCCTGACCTCTGCCTGGGCCTCCCAATTTTCTGGGAAGTTTAATTTTCTCCTTCCACTGCCTCCTCTATGATGGCAGAGACGGAACATCCACGGTGAGAAGATTATTACTCTCCCATGACCAGAGAGGTCACCGTCGTGAGCGGAGTGGAGACTCTCCGAAAGATCCATCCACATCCCGACCCCTGGAAACTGTAAAGGTGACCTTATTTGGAAAGGGATCTTTGCAGATGTGATCGAGTTAAGGATCTTGAGAAGAGAACATTCTAGATTATCCAGGCGTGCTGTGAAATCCAGTGACAATGTCCTTATAGGAGAAAGGCAGAGGGAAGTTTGACATGCATGGGGGAGAAGACCATGTGACAACAGAGGCAGAGACTGGAGGGACGTGGCCGCAAGCCGAAGGACACCTGGAGCCACCAGAAGCTGGAAGAGGCAGGAGGGTCCTCCCATTGAGCCTCCGCAGGGACCCTCTGGGTGGATCGCCACAAGCTCAGGGTGGAAAGGGAAGGCAACTAGGTAAACGCTGGGGTTTTTAAGGCAGTGAAACCGTTCTGTGTGATACCGTCGTGGGGGATACGCGATGGCATATATTTGTCACAACCCATAAACATTTATAGCACAAGTAGTAAAACTTAATTTATGCAATTTTAGAAACAAAATTTAGGAGTTTGGGGAATCCGAAGAAGGGAGGCAGACCTTGAAGAGAGAATCTGACTGTGTTAACGGGCATGAGACAACCCCAGTCAAGTGCACGTGGAAGGGGTGCCCACTGGAGTAGTTTGGAAATCACGGACCACAGGAAATGCACGTCTGCCCCACGCTCTGGTTGGTCAGCTTGCTTCCCGGGGGAGGAGGGCTTCACAGTGTGAGGGGGGGTCTGATGTTGCTGCACACGTATTCCACAACCACTGAGCAGGTGGACGGTGTGGGAGGGGAGCTGGGCTTCCCGCTTCGGCGTGGGTCTTTCCTGAGATGCAACAGGGCGAGGCTAGAATGACCCATGTGGGGATGAGTTAGGGGTGGGGCTTCTGGGAGAGCTCGAGTTTACGTAGTGCAGACGCAGGCAGTGTGTGCAGAAATACTCAGAGACGTGCATGTCTGCAGGGGTCAGCACGCACACGGGTGTCTCTGTGCTCTGTCTGCCGAGCACTGAAGGAAAGGATGCCCAGTGCAGTGAGCACGCCTGGTGCACAGAGCTTGGCGGCTTAAGGCAGCAGATGTTCATTGTCTCACGTTTTTGGGGGCCCGAGTCTGAACATAGGCTGTTGCGGGTTGGTTTCCTCTGGAAGCTGTTGGGGAGAAGCCCCCAGGTCTCTCCCGGCTTGTGGTGGCTGTCCACAGTCTTTCTGGTCCCTTGGCTTGTGAACTAAAGACTCCGGTCTCTGCCTCAATTTTTCTGTCACTTTCTTCTGTGTCTCTGTGGGCCTTCTACCTTTCTGTCTCTTATAAGGACACTTACCATTGGATTTCGGGCCCACTCTAGCCCAGAATGATCTCGTCTCGAGACCTGGGATTCTGGGAGGACATATATTTTGGGGAGTCACAATTCAATCCACTGTAGGTATGTTTTGGAAAAGGAGTGGGGCGAGTAACTTTGTTGTGGAGAAATCTGATAAACATGGCTTACCTCTGAGGATCAAGGCCAGTATCAACAGTCAGATTTCAGCAGAAGGGCTTCTTGAGTGTGCGCCTGGCCAGCTCCTCAGGACTGTAGAAGGAAAATCTGAGAAATGGTCACAGCCACAAGGAGCCTAAGAAGACATGACAACTAGGGGCACCTGGGTGGCTCAGTCTGTCAGGCGCTGGACTTTGGCTCAGGACATGATCTCCCGGTTCGTGGGTTCGAGCCTGACAGCTCAGAGCCTGGAGCCTGCTTTGGATTCTGGGTCTCCCTCTCTCTCAAAACTAAATAAACATTTAAAAATTAAAAAAAAAAAAAAGAAGACATGACAACTAAGTGTAATTTGATATTATAGACAGGACCTTGCACCTAAAAAGGACATTAGATATAAAGTAAGGAAATGAGAATAAACCGTGGATTGTATTTAGTAATGGCGTATCAGTGTTGGTTCATAGACCGTAACAAATGTTCCATACTAATGTAATGTGTTATAATTGGGCATGAGGTCTATAGGAACTTCAATTTTTCCATAATCTGTACATCTAGAACTGTTCTAAAAATAAAGACAAGGTGTGAACAAAAGTTTCTACAAAGTAGATATTCAAATAAAAATATATTCGCCATTACTCGCAGGGAAATGCAGGTCAAAACCACAATGAGATATCAGTTTATACCTGCTAGCAAGATTAAACTCAACAAGGTGAGCCGGGCGAGGGTGTGGAGAAATCTGAACCCTGATGCTGATGGGATGATGCGGTCACTTTGCAAAACAGCTTGGCGTTTCTTCAAAATGCAAAGCATAGAGTTATCATCTGATGCAACGATTCCACCCTGAGCTGGATACCGGGGAGAAATGAAAACATACATGTGCGCAAAACCACTAGAGCACCACTATTTGTAGGAGCCAAAAGTAGAAACGACGCAAATGGCCATCAACTGAGGAATAAACAGACATCCTAGATCCCTATGGTGAAATGTCATTTAGCCCTAAAAAGGGATGAAACCCTGATATGTGCTATAATCGAGAGAAACCAGTCGTCATGGCCTTATACTGTGTGATTGCATCTATACCTTACAGGAGATGTCCAAAACGGGAAAATCCGTGGAGACAGAAAGTCGAGTCATGGTTTCCAAGGCTATTTAGGGAAGCAGGGGAGGGGAGAGACTTCTGATGGGCATGTCTTTGGTGATTTCAGGGAAGTTTTGGTGATGTACAATTTTCTGGAATTAGGTAATGGCGACAGGTCTGTAACTCTGTTAACTGTGCTTTGATAAGCCTGTTGTAAACACCTCTGGTCGATAGGGTGGGCATATGGCTTCATGTACTGGAAAAAGGGGCCACTGTGCAGCAGCAGCTGTGGGCAGGGGTGGGTCTCAAAACCAGGCAGTGAAGCCCAAAGTCATGGGAAGATCATCTCATCAATAGACAGGCATATTCACACCGTTCAGAGACACCTACCTGGGGGGATGTAATTAGAAGAAAAACAGCACGGTCGACATAAAATTTAGGATAGTGATTCTCTTGGGTAGAAGGAGAGGGAAGCAGAGCAAACGGGGAGGTGTGCCCGGGTTGTGGGCATACGGGAGTCTGTTCTAGTGACATTCTGTATTTAGTCACTCATTTGCTTATATTTATTGATTGATTGATTGATTGATTGATTTATATTTTAGAGAGAGAGAGAAGATGCTTGGGCAGTGGGGAGGGGTTGAGAGAGAGAGAGAGAGACAGAGAGAGAGAGAATGCCATGCAGGTTCCGCACTGGGCGCGGAGCCCAACACCGGGCTTGATCCCACGACCCTGGGGTCATGACCTGAGCCGAAAGCAGGAGTCGGACGCTCAGCCAACTGAGCCACACAGGCGTCCCTGTTTTAGTGACATCCCTTAACCCGTCCATAAGTAGTTTCATAAACTGCCTAGTCCACTCGAAAGGGAAGCTCTCGGTTTTCTTCTGAGACCGCCTCAGCGCATCAGGTCAGACTCGGGTCCCCTCAGGTGAGTCCATTTTGTACAGCGAAGGATGGCAACCACGTGCATGCTGGAGCTTCCCGACGGTCTCTGCTGTCACGCCTTCCTCCCCGTCGCGTTCCTTTAATTCTTTACGAGGGGGCGGCTCCGAGGGTGCTGTCGCCCGTCTGGCACCAGACAGGGCCAGGCGCTCGCCGCGGTGTAGAGCTCTCGTGTGGCACTGACAGAAAGCGGTGGAAACCCTCTGCGAAGAGACCCTGGGGGAGCACGGTGCCCCCTCTCCCCGCTCCATCCTGGTTTTGAAAAGGAAGGTTGGCCCAACCTGGGAGCTCCCATCCCTCGTGTAAGTGGCGGGAGCATCTGAGGACGAAGGGCAGCATTTGTGTGCTCGCCTGTCGGGGGAGTTTCGTTTCAAACGCCCAGGGCTCGGCAGGCCGGGCCTTCTGAGAACACAGCAAACTTTGATTCCAGCCAGGAATAAAATGGAACGTGTGAAGTAAAAGAGTTGTCGACAGTCATATTTCTATTTCCACACTTCCCAATGAAAAGGTCACCTGTGTGCACCATTTCACATGGAGCAAACCAACGCGTTTCCGCGTCATCCCGCACAGGGCGGTGTAGACAGGCGGGGTCTGCCTCTGGGGCCCACGGGACCCTGCAAGTCACTCCGGAAACACACTAGGGGGGTCTGCAGAGCGGAACAGTGTGGAAACGAATGTGAAGTTCCATATTTGCGTCTATCACTTGAAAGTGAACAGACCCAGAGAAAATCTAGCTCGGGTGATATACTTAGCACCTAATCTCAGCTTTGCATTCGAATTGGGCTTTATTTTCTGCTAATATTTGTTCTTTTGACAAGGAGTATTTCCTTATAATATGCAGTGTTATATCAATCAAATTCCAACATACGTTTCCTTTATTTTAATGTCTCCATAATGAGCACGTTCACAGAAATGAATTTCATGGGTGACTAGGTTTTATTGTTTATAGAACAGCCGTTAATAGAGTCTGCAGTCCACGGAAGAATAATGTTATTTGAATAATATCATATCCTAGTATAGTCACTGAGTTTGTTTCCAGATAGATGTCGGGTGGAATGTTTTCCACCCCGTTTCTTCTTCCTGAGTCACAGGGGAAGTAAGCTGGATTCTTCTGTCGATGCCACGAAAATACCTGTTTTTAAATTTGGAAAAGTAAGTGAATTAACAAGCAAAGGCAAGAAGAAATAAATGCACACACCGTTGATTATCTTGTGGTTTCCTTTCTATTATTTGTCATAAGCTTTAAGATTTCTCGATTATTTGTCATTGCTAAAATCCGAAGCAGAATGTCTGTAGTATGTAAAATGTTCATGCAAAAAAAAAAAAAAAAAAAAAAAGATAAAGACAAACTCGAAGGAAAGGCACTCACTCGCATAAAATGTGGCATATTGGTGCCGATTCTGTTCATTTCCCAGAAGTGCCACAGCGTCTGATCGATGGGTGAGTTTGTCTGGTGCTCCCGCTGTTGGCCGCGACCTGTTTTGAGAAAAAGGAAAATATGAGGCTAAGAGTGTATATTTTGCATAAAATTTCAGATTTCTAGGTTCTCATAAAGAATTAGCACATTTGGCAAATTGCGTTTGAATCTCCAGGAAGCGTCAGTTAGCTAGAGGCCGGTCTCCTCAGAGAGTCTCCCCGCCTGGATTTGCCGCAGTCCGCACCTCTCCCTATGATGCCCCAAGGGAGCCCTCGTGCTAGCCACGCCTGCTCATTCCTCTTGCACTGACTTTTCTTTCTCCTGAGGGTAGACGATGTTCTTTTTTCCTCTGTTGGTTCAAATAAGCTCGACGTGGGCCAGCTTTCCTCCAACTGTTGGACAAAAACGAGGGCAGGCCCTGGGCTATTTCTTACATTCTCAGATAAGGAGAATTCTTTTCAAGTAAGAGAAGAGCCCCCTCGTCACTAGAACATATCGTGCAGATAATACTCAGAACCCTGCACTTCCCTAAGAGGTAAAGCTTCCCCCCTCCCCGCCCAGGGGCACGGGAGGCAGGTGGTGGGAAAGTGGCTGGGCCAGCGCCTCCCACCTGTCTCCCCGCATCTTTCAAGTGTGGCCTCTGACCCCTGGGCTCAGGGCACTGAGGAAGATAATGGAGAGCAGGAGGGAGGGGGCAGGAAACTCACCCCAGCAATGCCCATAAGCTGCTCTCACCTGCTGCGAGGCGGCTGCGGGTGGTTCAGAGACCGCCCGAGCCCATCGCTGAGCTTGCTTCCTGGTTCACCTTCATGAAACGAAGGCATATGCGTCTGGCAGGCGGATTCAACTCTTCCTGCAACCCCGGCTTCCAGCAGGGCACTGCCAGCTGTCCTCGGCTCATGTGCCCTCCTTCCCAGGTGGCACTGAGAGAACAGCCGGGGTGCGCCGTCCCTCTCTGCCTGCATCTGGTCCGTGGCACACATGCCGTGGGAGCCGGCCCCCTCTGCACTGTTGCTGTGTCCCCCTAAAACCCCATCTAGCCTCCCTCCCTTTAGCTTTCAAGCCTGAGGACACCGAGCCCCTCAGGCTCCAGGGGACACGGGTCCGTCTGCCCCTGTTCTGCCAGAATCGGTCCTCAGTCCACGAGATCTTCTTCCCAGGTGTCGGGACTCAGCGTCCTCTCCACTCCCCAGCCTCTGTTACAGATCTGATAGCTAAAGGTGCCAAATCAAGTGTTGACTCCTTCCTTGGCAAGTCCTGGCCTGATGCTCTACAGGAGGCTCCAGTAAACATTTTCTGGAAAGCCTCAGATAGTAAATATTTTAGCCTTTGTTTGCCAGACGGTCACTGTTGCAGCAACTCAACCCTCTTGGAGCAGCGGGAACGTGGCCAAAGGTAATAGGTACACAAATGGATGTGACTCTGTTGCAATAAAACTTTATTTACAAAAGCACGTGCCAGCTCCTCCAGAGACCATCCTTTGCCAAGCCCCGGTCAGGGTTCTAGAACATCTCTGCGGAATGTGAGTAGAGTTGGCACCTGCTATTACTGGCCTCAGTCCATGTGTGTGTCCTGCTCCGTGTGGAAACAGGTACCACGGTAGCAGAGAGGTCATGGGAGACATCGTCCAAGTCGCTGCAAGCGTGTGCGTGCAGAGCCTTAATTCTTGCAGCGGGACATCGTGACGTGACTGCGTGTGCCTCAAACTAATTTCAAAAACAACTCAGTCTCTTGTCTAGTGCATTTTAAACCCTTCAAAACCACTTTTTAATTTCTTCTTCCCTCCCGATTCCATACCCTCATAAACTATAGGTACTACCACACCTCCCCCAAAGAAAAAATATATATTCCTCCAGCCCCTGATTCTGCCCCCAACAAGCCGGTGGGTGTGTCCAGTTTTCCTGTGGGCAGTGCTTTCCCCGCACTGTCTGCAGAGCCCGAGGTTGGTTTCTCGGCTCAGTTTAGGGCAGACGGAGGGACGCGAACAGATCTACCCTGGTCGGTTTCAGGTATCAAGATTGGATGCAGTATTTAGTTTCAAAATCTGTGTCTCCCTCTCTCTCTACCCCTCCCTTGCTCACTCTCTGTCTCTCTTGCTCTCTCTCAAAAATAGATAAACATTAAAAAAATCTGTTGCTAAAGATGTGAACCCTACGCCATAGGGAATGGGAGATTCCTGGAGGACCTTCCTGGGGTATCGCATGAGAAATGACCCTGGGGCTCTCTTGGCACAGGTGTGCCTAGGTGGTCATGAGAGTTTGCAAACTGGTTCAGCTAGAGCCCTTGGAGCACCAAGGGTTTGATGGGAAAGAGGCTCCAAGATGTCTTTATGAGGGGCAACAAGAGGTTGTAGTGGCTGAGGAGGAGTTGAGAGTTCACCTAACGCAGCAGGACCGTAACAGAGCCCCTCTGGGGTTTGCTTCCGCCACGTGCACAGGAACGAGCGGCTGCCTGGCCACATGGACCAAGGGTGGTTAAGAAAGGGGTCCGTAACTACAGAGGGCCATAAAGAAGACACAAGTCCTGGGCGGGGTTTGGTGGGAAAAGTGTCCCTAAGTATGCGCCCCTCCCCAGACCTGCGGTACACGATGTAACATCGCACTGAGGCTCTGTTGGGCATCACTTGGTATGTGTTTGCATGTGCTTACTTATGTGTATGCAGTTTCGCAGGCATGACGTGTTCATTAAAAAAATCTGGATCCCCCCCCAAAAAAGCACAAATAAAAGTTACCCTTACTGTCCACGTAGAGGACAATGTGATCGATGTTTGTATGGTTTTTCTTCTTCTTCTGCTTCTACATCTTTTTTTTTTTTTTGGTACTTTTCAGAAGACTAAACAGTTATTGTTTTACTTGAAAATATATAATTCAAAAGCTCTATAACTGTAAGTCTGCTGTCACATTGTGTGATTTTCCGTTCTCTAGCTCGGTAGTGATTTTTCTCTTTTCTTTTCCATTGTAAACAGTGAAGCAGTGGACATGTCTCTGCACTTGTCATGTGCGTGGCAGGAGGGTGGAGACGAGCCACTCATGTGCCCGGGCTTCCGGAGGGTCTGAGTCTTTGGAGGCCAGCTCTACCAGGACTGGCTTATCCCCTAGGACCCCACTGTCCACATCTGCAAGATGGCAATGAGCCCTACTTCCCAGGGCTTTGTGAAGGTTAAGTGAAATAATCCCAGTAAAGAATTTAAAATAGGGCAACTTTTGGGGTGCCTGGGTGGCACGTTAAGCGTCTAACTCTTGATCTCAGCTCAAGTCACGATCTCATGGTTCATGGGACTGAGCCCTGCATCAGGGCTCTGTGCTGACAACACAGAGCCTGCTTGGGATTCTCTCTCTCCCTCTATCTCTCTGCTCCTTCCCTGTTCACTTCCTTGCTTTCTAAATAAATAAATAAATAAATAAATAAATAAATAAATAAAATAGGCAAATGTAATAAATGTTTGCCTGAACAGTCAAATGAGCAGACAGGTGAACCTGTGCATGACTGCTGGATCAAGAAAGGCAGTATTTTAAGAGTTTGGTAGACCCGTTATCAAATTGTCGTCCAGGAACATTTTGCCAATTCAAGAATTCACTAGTAATGCGTTCAAGTACTTTTCTTGCTGTCGTTTCACTAAGACTTGAAAATATATTTTTTTTTAATGCACATATTTCCATCGTGGCAACTTAAAGGATATTTGTGGCTGTTTAAACTTAGATTCCTTTGATCGTTACTGAGTTTGAACATCGCCTCATATATTTATTAGCTAGTCGGGATTCTTGTCTGTGCTTATTTTTGTGAATTGCTCATTATCTTGTTTTTGTGAAGATTAGTAAATTAACTATATATAAAGAGATTAACATTTTCTATCTTGTAAGGCATTTTTTTGCCTGTTGTATGGTAGACCTCTCAATTTTCATAGTGTGTTTTATATCGAAAGCATTTTGTTTTTTCTACAACTAAATATGAAGTTTATGATATTGTGACTGTTGGTTGTTGCTTTACTACTTAGGATTTCCTTAAAATGCAGAATATCTGGGGACACATGCAATTCTTTTCAGTTTAATGCATTACCTGCAATCAAGTTAGATGTTGACATGTTCTCTTGTCTTAGTTTTGGTGTTATTTGCTTTCCCTTTTCGTGCAGGTAAGCTGAGAGGTCGGGACATCTCTCAGGATTCCACATGGTGATCTGTTGCCTTGTTAAAAAAGTGCTGGGCAGTCTCCACTTTCTCCTCTCACCCGATTCGTTGCCCTCATCATTGCCAACTCACTGCATGGCTTGACATCTCTAATTTTATAATTTTACAAACAATATTTTCTCGTGTCTTAACTTAAAAAATTTTAATAGCCATTAGCATCTACTCCTTCTTTAACATAAAGTATGAGATGCTTTGTCTAGCAAAAGAAAAAGATCGTATTTGCCTGTTAGTATAACTGATAGATCGTCAGGGTAAAATTGGGATCCTTCCCAGCCATAGAGGATGTAGCATTATTTATTTATGTAGCCTCAAAATTAATTTCATGATAACCTTCAATTTGATCCTATAAATTTCTGCTTAAACTGATTTCTCCCATGTTACAGTCCCCCGTCTGCTGTGAATGTGACCTTTCATCAGTTCTGTTTCCTGGCTTGTTTGGCTAATATAATTATTGATCTTTATCTTTTTTTGTAACTCAGCACATTAGGGGATATTCATTATTTCTGTACTTGGGTTGATTTTTATCGGCCGTTCAAGATGGACAATGTCACTGGCAAAAAATTTCAATCCTCTATTTGCTAATAATTTTACCATATTGATTTTTTTCTTATTTTATTGCATGGGCTGGGTTCTCTGAATGAGGCCATGCCATATGGTGATAATGGGAATTCCGATCTTGTCTTTTCATCTCTGAAATTCTTATTCTCATTCTTCCAACTCCAGTGCCGATCAGCCGAGGTCTGGAGCTTAGGGTCAAGGACGGCCCTGACTGGCTGTGCATCAGGACTTAAGTGTGGACCTATTATTTCAATTTCATTTACAATAATTACATACAGAAAATAATCTGAATATAAAAGGATGACTTTGGTTAAATGACATCATTGTGTAGCCAGGAGATCAAACCTTCGGTAGTCACTAAAAGTCCTGTTTTCAGAGAATGTGTCTTGGTCCAGGAAAGACTTCAAGTGTCTGAGATAAACTGTTGGGGCTCAGGAGTGTGAGCTCTGAGGTGAGACCCCCTGGTTTCTAACCCTGGTCCCTTCTGTACCCACCAGCTTTGGGAACAGAGCGGTCCGCTTCAACCTCTGTGACTCAGTTTCTCATGTGTTGGTTCCTCCGTCTGTAAGCTGGAGACCCTGGAAAGCTGGTGATATAATTCAGTCCAAGTTTGAGGGCCAGAGACCATGGGGTCCAAAGGTTTAAATCCCAACTGGGGAGCCAGGGCTGGAGGTGAGCTGACACGTCCCAACTCAAGCAGGCAGGCAGGAAGAAAAAGGGGCAAATTCCTTCTTTTGTTCTACAACCTATTGGGTCTGCCTTCCACCCTGGGGAGGGCCATCCACTTTAGAGTCCGTGGATTCAAATGCAAATCTGTTCCATTAACATCCTCACAAATGCTGGCAGAAAGAACAAGGATCTGGGCACCCCTTGGCCTGTCATAGGACTCATAAAATGAACCACCACAGGCTGCAGCCATTGGCGTGTGCACTGGGGCCCCCTTTATCCTGCAGACAGTTGGCGTGCCCAGAAGTGGGGCTCTGGCAGTCTGCGGGACCTCAGGAGGTGGGTGGGGCTGCATCCTGCGTGGTCAAAGCCCAGACCCTGAACGCAGTGCCCCCCGTTGGGCAGGGAGAGCTCAAGTGGTCCAACTCACCCTAACCCCAGATGCTCAGTTGCTGGATGACACAAGGCCAGTTTTATTTGTTATGGAATGCTCTAGGCTCTTTTGAGAAGTTTTGGGTTTCTTTGCACCCTCTATTTGGGATTTCTTCTCTATTTTTCTTCCAGTAGAGAGTTTCAAGAAGTTTTAGCCCTTCTAAGAGCCATTCTGCCTTGTTTTTGTGTTACCAATAACCACTCCCCAACCACACAGGACCTGATGGACAGCTTTTTTCTCTCTGTTTGGGTAGCCTGGCTTCCATGCTGCACCTACCTTTCAGTGTTGCAGAACTATATTATGTAGATAACACTAAGTAAATCGACACATATCAGTATTTATTCGTGCTTCTTCTTGGAAACAAAAAGAAATGTAGTTGGCAATCCTTGCACCTCATGGATCAGATGTTGTGAGAAATGAGTCGTCACAAACTGCAAACCCAGTCAACGCATGCAGTGTTGTGTTGCTAAAACATCAAGACTTTTCGTGGTAAGGATTTATAGCGCAAAAAATAAATAGGAAAAAAGTCACCGATTGCGCCAGCATTCCAAGGTAACTACTTTTAGTATATTATACATTTGGTTTTCTAAATGTGTTATCCCCATTCGAAAATATTGTTTGTGTGTATGTCTGTTTGTGATTTTTACAGAATCAAAAACTATCCCCAGTCCCAAACAAGGTGTGGGCATGTCACACCGAATGGATGTTTCCTGTAGAGTTCAGGTCTTAGAGATTTTAGAGCTTCGGCAGGTGAGAAGCTGGTTCAGGGGCCACTGTCCCGTCCTCTAGTCCTGAAGAGAGTGGTGTCTGGCTAAAGGTAGGCATTCAATGAATATTTGACAGAGGAATGAATGAACGGACCATGAGACGTAAACCAGTAACAGCGGCGCGTGCCAGGTAGGATGAAGAATTTGTCAGCGCTGCCTTAAAACAGAGACGGCCCTCCAGAGAAAGCTGGCCTTCACCAGCCCTGGGGTTTATAAACAATGCTTGGGTGTTCATAATCGGCAGAGACAGGATGTGGGGATAACTTTGCTTCTGGCCTGAAATCATGAGATTCCCATGGGTGAAGTACAATGATCTGGCTACCATCTTGGAACGAGGAGAGGGAAAGATGTAGAAACCAAACACAAATTAATATCTCAATAAATTGCCCTGCCACAAGCAGCTCTCTGAGCAGATCAGGAATCTGTCAGTTCGAGGCTATGGGGAAACTCACGGCCTCTACACGTAGGAGGCAGGGCTGCTTCTGGAGCCGGGCAGTTTCATCGGGGAAAATCCGGGGCTGGCTGGGATTCCGATGGGTAATTATTGACTAAGTCGACAAATGACTGGGCCATCTCCAGGAGAGCTGGTTCGAGGGCAGGGGAGATGTGGGGGCTGCTGGGGGAAGGCTGTGGGGTCTGTAGATCCTGGTCACGTTCAGCCGAAGGAGACCAGGGACAGGTTCCTCGGCATAGTCAAACTTGCTGCTCTGGTCTGTGTGATGTGAGGCTGGTGCACTGGCCCCACAGTGAGGACTTGGGGTGATGTGTGGCCCGTGCACATACTTACGCTTCACAAAGCCCAATTCTCTTCCTTCCGTAGACCTCAATTGCATCACTGGCCAGGTGCTGGCCTGACGAGGAGCATTTCCTGGAGGGCTCGTGCTTTGTGAGTGAAGTCCTAAACTCTTGCACACCTTCCAAATGGTGTTGCCTTGCAGGTACCGCAGGGTAGGCATCGCCTTGGGCAGTCTCCCAGAATTGGGCTTAATTTTACTTAAAACAAATAATCTGGCCTTTTTTACACTGATAAGTTTGTCAGAGATCCAAACCCACTTTAGACTGCCTGTGGATGGTGGATCCCATTTAAAGAGATGTTGAAAACATTTTTTTAAACAGCTTTCTTGAGGTGTAATTGCTATGCAGGAACCCCCACATGTTTAACGTGCACAATTTGGTGAGTGCGGACACATGTATGCGTGCATGATGCCATTCTCTCAGTCAGGGTAGTAGCCATATCCGTAACCTCCAAAAGTCTTGTTTATCTATTTATTTATTCAGTAGTAACAACACTCAACACGAGATTACTTTCTAACACGTTTCTAAGTGCACAACACCATGTCGTCAAGACCCAACTTGGTAAAACAGATGTCTAGAACTTACTGACCTTGCCTTCTGGAACTTTGTACTCCTGGAACAACTCCCCATTCCTTGCATAGGGATCCACCCCGACAGGTGCGTGGATCTGGCACTCAGCAGGCCATGTCAGACCCATAGCAGCTAAGCCCTCTCCTCCTGATGACCCGTGGCCGGGAAGCACACAGACACCCAGGCCCATCTAAAGATAACGTGCACGGCTTCTTCCGCGAAACGGCCCTCATCCCTCACTGTTGCCACTGTCTCCCGACTACCGAGTTCATCCCAATGCAAACTAGCCTGGCTGTCCCCAGGGAAGCCCCTCTGCAGTGGAGGGACGTGTGTGACCCCTCTTCCTCTTTCTGGGGTCAAAGCTGCCTGGAGTCTGGAAGAGTCCCATGATCTGTGCAGAGTGATGCTGGCTCCTCCCCAGAAATCGGGCTGGCAGTGTGGCTCTCGACCGAGACAGAGAGCTGAAGCCAGAGCAGGATAGAGATGGGCTGCAGGCCAGGGCTGAGCCACTTGTCACCATTAGAGTTGTCTTCACTGTCCCCTTGTCGTCATCGTCCTTGGAGCTGCCACTTGCATGACGCGGCCTCTGCATCAGATGCTGTAGTGCCAAACAGTCGAGCTCAGAAGTTCAAATCCTGGTGGGCGGTGGGGTCCCTCGGCCCGGGGCCGTGGCTCTGACTTCAGAGCTCAGTGGTGAGATGACGGACCTTGGAGTGTCCCAAGAGGAGGGTGACATCGGTCTGACCGCTGAGTGGCGAACAGGCCATAATACAGAACATGGGCACAGCTCAGGGGAAAGCCCGTCCAGGGCAGATCATGTGGCTCAGACTAAGGTGGGGAGAAAGCGTTGGACACGGTTGGCTTTTGGGAATAAATCTGACTTCAAGGGGGAGGAAAGACCATGTCTTTGTTTCCGTAGAGTCTGAGCTTTGCGACAGAAAGGAAAGCAGTGCATCTGTAACCTGAAAGGTAAACATGTAGATACCGCAGAGCGTGGCCCAAACCCTCTGGTCAGGATGGAGGCCTTGTTCCCCCCACCCCGGCCCTCCGTCTGCAGGTGGACACTGCCTCTGCCCGAAGAGCAACTCCCCAGGGCCTCACCCCTTCCCAGGCAGCCTGCAGCCAGTGGCCGTCTACTCAGGGTACAAAGGGACAGCCTTCTGGATGACTCAGAAGGGCCCTTCCAGCTCCAGCATCCCCTGCCGGCTTGGTGAGGCCTCCTGTGTGCAGCTGCATGAAACCCCTGCCCCTCCTCCTTCCCTCACAGTCAGGTTTGCTCCCTGGGGACCTGCTGGGGCCACCCTCCACCTCACAGTCTGCTTTGCGGAGGCCCCGCGCTCAGGCAGGAACCACCCTTGCAGTGGCTACAATGCATGCGGAGGCTCCCTGAATTCTGTCTCCTGGTGGGAGTTTCTGAACAGGGAGATTCATGTTTCAAGCTGCAAAATCTAAAGAGGGAAACCACCTCATGACTCTGAATGAGTAAGAAACTCCGAAGATGTGTTTCATGTTGTGATTACAGAGGTAGGGAAGAGCAAGCTATAGAACTTTCTAGTACATGAAAAACGGGGGCAGATAAATAGGATGCCTGGTAACAGAGCTGTCCCACACTCCAGGTACTTGGCCATCGTTTCTGAATCATGAAGTCCCAAGTATGGCCCGACGTGCCTCTCCTGTATCATTTCTCCGGGGAACCTCTTCCTTAGTTCATTTTGTGTGGCTACCAAACAGCAGTGTGATCTCACCGGAGATGGGGCCTGGGAGTAAGTGACTGGGGAGCTCTGTCCCCTGGGAGGCCGAACACACGGAGGGGGATGAGGGCCCGGCCCCACGGGTGTCTGCTCACAGTGGAGCAAGCGTCTCCGGGACCCCTGGGAGGGCAGGAAGAAGGTGTGTGCACAGCTGTGTCACTTTCAATGACAAAACGAGAAGGGGGCCGGGGTGGCAGGCAGACTGAGCCCGAGCCAGGACGAGCGGTGGGTGAGCACCGAGAGGGGACGTACCAGGCAGCGCTGGAGCTGGAGACGGATCCAGATGCTCAGAGAGCTGTCGCGGCCTGGCCAGGTCGTGGCTCCCGCTGGGTCCTCCAACACCACCTTGTTGCTGGAGTAGCGATGGGCACAGGTGCCAGAACCTTCTGACTGCCATTGGCCTTTTGTGGAGACCCCCGCGTGTCATCTGGAAGGCTGGGGCCAGGGCTCCTGAACAGCGGGAAGGGCCCCCTTCAATTACGGCCATTAGTATGATGCTGGAGGGGCTGGAGAGCGAGAGGGGGACCCAGCAGCCTGCCTGATGGAGCGAACCACCTGTCAAGGTATTGTGCGCAAAGGGAGCGGAGTTAAAGAATGCTGTGTCGGCAGGAGAGGGCCCGGACTCTCCCAGGTCCATCCAGGAAGGCACATTTTAATGAGCTCCCCAGATGATTCTGGTTCCAGATGAAAGGCCCTTTCCCAGGAAAACGGAGCTGATTCTGTCCCCCTCTCTCCGCTCCTCCCATTACATTTTCCTCCTGCGATGGGTTTCTGCCATAACCACACACAGGGTACACACGCCCGTTGAGAATTCAGCCATCTAACGAAACCCCCGTATTCCACTCCAGATCTTTCGTCTGTATTTGCTTTAGGGAAGTGGGCCCTAATTGGCCATTAAGAAAGTGTGCTGTTGCCTACTTTATCGGTCCCCTGGATTGATCTAGCCGGTGCTAGAGTTAAATGGAACCTGAGGCTTCCTTCATTCAACGTCACAGCACATTTAACTAAGCGTTTCGTTTCTTCCCAGAGCTAAAGGAACTAACATATTTATTAAAGCGTTTTGATCCTTTGGAGACAGATTAATAAGAAGCCTGTGTCAGTTTTGTATGATAAAATGAACCAATAAACAGAAATGCACGCTGACGTGAGAAATCCTCAGCCACAGGTGGTGCAGCCCACACATTGCTGCTGTCACAGAAAAAGATTAAACTGGGGAGAAATAATCTGCAGTATTGTATTTCTGTTATTAAATGGATACTGTAAGTCTGGTGTGTGTGCGTGTGTGTGTGTGTGTGTGTGTGTGTGTCTGTGATGGGCCAGATCTGTTTATTCTTAAGACAGAGACTAACAAATGAGTTTTAATGTTAGCTTTGGAAGCTTTAGAATGTAATGATGTCATGAGTGTCTATTTCGCTCTGCCATGATTTTGTGGGCTATGTGGTCTCTGTTGAAACCGCTCATCCGTCGTGGTTATTGTGCCAAAGTGAACACAGGCAACACGTAATCACGTGGTGTGGCTACATTCCAGCAACACTTTCTTTAAAATAGCAGGAGGCTGCACGCTGGCCCCGGGAAAGCCCCACATCCGCGTCCCCAAAGAGGCCGTCCCAGAGGGTTGTTTCTTCCTTGGAGGTGCCTCCCGACCTTGCACTTGTGAGTTGGTCTGGCCCCAGGACCCAGGAGGCAGCTCTTGTAGCAAGACAACTCTTCTCTGCAGAGGTGCATTCTTATTTAAATGAGCTCTTCTTTGGGGATGACAGGTTAGCAGGGAAATAATGTAGATGGTATTTTACCACCAAACCTTCACATCTAGGAACAGTCATGTGTGTTAGAGACAATTCAGTCCCTGACAGTGCTTTTTTTTTTTTTTTTTTCACTTAAAAATTTTTAAACAATTTGAGTCAGATTTATTTGGGTCTAAATGGAGATTAACACGATGGCTTAATAATAACCAGTGAGAGGTATTTCATTGTTAGTTGGATAACAAGGACACAGATGTCGGCTGTGTCCATCCCGGAACCAGAACGGGACCTGATGCACACACTGGCCGACTGGTGCTTTTGAATTTCTGAAGAAGATGCCACTTTGTTCCTAACTTGGGCGAAAAGAAACTCAAAATGTTACTGCAGAAAACAGTCTATAGGATATCTATTGCCGTAGAAATATTCTGTATTACTACAGAAGATCACCGTAGGACATTACTGTAGTATTGTTGTGCTGGTAATGGATTATTCTTCATGCCCGAAAGCCACCGTTATTAACCTCTTAAATTATCTGCACAAAAAGGAACAACTCTGTCTCAAACCAGGAGCAAAAATAGAAAGGGTGACAGTATCTCCGGCTGCCTCATGGTAACCTGTCCCCCTCCTCATTGGTTCGCTGGCTCCCAGAACCAGGAATCACCAGACGTGGGATGCGGTAGATGAAGGACAGGGGCGCCAGTCCCGGGGTTCCTCCCAGGGAAGCGAGGATGTTCACTGCCTGGTGTTTGTTTTCAGAGGGAGGGAGGAAAGGAGGAGGAGACACAGGAAGGGGGAGAGGGTTCAGGTGGCCCCTTCCCTTCCTAGCTGGAAAAACCACATTTAAGTTGAGCCTGTGCAGGGAGCCACGCGGTGACGGCAAATGCTGGGCAGTCACAGACGCTCTTATATGGGTCACTCCCACCCCTCAACCCTGAACCCTTCGTCAAGCAGGTACTAAAACACCCGTGTTGCAGAAAAAGAAAGGGAAGCTTAGAGTGTTGGGGAGTTCTCCTGGGTCGTAAAGGAAATCCTTAGAAAATCTAGCTTTTCTGGGTCCATAGTCGCCGGATGTGTTCTAATCTCTTTTGGTTTTGGCCAAAGGCTCTCCGGACTCAAGTGCAAGTAACAGAGACCGATCGTAATGGTTTAAACAAATGGCGTCTGTCTGCTTGTTTGCTTTCCAGGCAATTGCTTTTACTGTGTCCGCAGTTCAGCCCCATCAGGGCAGCACATCTGTGACTTTCTTTTTCTTCCTGGTCGTGGGGGCTTGATACAATTCTGTCCCCGACCGTATGGGAGTTTCTCAGGGAGCAGGACGGCGAGGAGGTGCCGTAGGGAGTCGGCAGCCATGAGTGCTTGGCCTGTAACCTGGGGAGGTGTCCTTCGTCCAAGGCCTGGACTGAAGCCATTTAGGACAGCCATCAGCCTCCCGATCACAGAACACCGGTGGGATGAGGTCTGTGTCCTCGTGGGCACAAAGTCACATGCCTAGCCATAACGATGTCCGTGCTTTTGTACAGTTATAGATTTTGCACAGAATAAAGCAACAGCCGCAGGAACAGGTTTATTTGCAAATAAACTCATTGAAGAACAAGTTCCTGAAAGAAACCTCAAAGTTTAGTGTCAGGCAGACATGCAGAATTTGTCTTTTTATGAAAATTCAGTGTCCCAGCTGAGGCCGCATGGGGGCCTACAGGGTTGCGGTACGCCCTGGTTGCTCCCGGGGGTGGGGGTTGGTTGGCAAACTGAGAAGAAGGGAGAAAGTGTGATTGGCACCTGCCTTCCGTGTACTCCCCCAGCACAGAAGGTTCTGGGCCTGATTTTAGTCAGGACCCAGCCCAGGGAGACACTCTGCTTGCTACGTGCCCCCCCCCCCCCCGTGGCGAGGCCGCCAAGGATAGGGACCTCTGTCTCCGTGAAGACAGAAAGCTCCATGCAGTGGAATGTGAAAGGTGTGCCTGCGTGTCTAGGTGAAGTCGACTGGCAGAGGCCCTTCATCCGTCAATAGCCAGCAAATGAGTGTGAGTGTGTGCACAGGTGTGTCTCAGCAGGAGGATGGTTTACCTAATGACCTTGGTCAGCAGGACGCTTAGTAGATCCAGCAGTGTTCTGGAAGCTCTCTCTCTTGGGCTGGGCGCACCGGTGAGAAAGACCCTAAGGTCTTTCTTAGGAGATGATGGGGAGATTTTGGGGCTCCCTGGTCCTCTGAGTCCATACGTTTGAGTTCATAACTGGTCTCTTAATAACACAGGGTGTCCTGCTTTTCACCTGAATTACCTAGTTCAAGATGCATCCTGCCGAGAGCTGTCAGGGCCTCCTGGTTCCCAGCTAGAGCGGAGCTCCGCACAGTGACCATGCAAACACAGGGGCTGCTTACCGGGTTCTGTGGCTTCAAAATTATGTGACTCTTGATTAATTTTTCATTAGAAGCAACTGCCAACTTTTAAAAGTCTGTGCCTAAGTCAAGACCTTACTAATTATTTAACACTGCATTATTTTAACAGTGCTTAATTCAAATGCCGATAAACACAACCCTTCTATAGCCGGCCTGAGAACACCTACTTGGAGAGATGTTCCAGACTTTTAAAGGTGTTCTTATCTGCTCATGTCAACACAGATCTGCATTGATTTTCTCTAGATAATTAGTTTATTGCCATGACTGGTGCTCAGGACAAAATAAACAATAGGAAAACAGCTGATGAACATACTTCTTCTTGCTTCTTCCCAAGAGAATCATAGCAAGCCAGAACTCTTGATGAATTCCTTGAGTAACTGGGAATAATCCTTACACATCCCTGAGAAACTGTCAGGAGACTCCAAGCGTTCCTGGCAAGAGTTTGTTTGGGCAAGTCTGCAGAAGGTCATACGTGGCTCTAGAATGTCCGCTATTGTGGGCTAGCCCACGTGTGAGTGATTCCACAGAGCATCACTGATGTGGCCGCTTCTGTTGATAGGTTCCAGATAAAAGGTGCAAAGTTGCTTGCCTTTCTGAGTTGAGTTCCTGATCCTGAAGCGTAAGGACGTATTAATTTGGAAACAGAATGTGTGATGGTCTGTTTTTATGTGTCAACTTGGATCAGTGCCCTGATATTTGCTTAAACATCATTCTGGGTATTTCTATAAGGGTGTTTTTGAATGAGATTGACATGTAAATTGGTGGATTTTGAGTAAAGCAGATTACAGTCCATAATGTGGGTGGGCCTCATCCAATCAGTGGAGGGCCTTGACAGAGCAGGTGTGAGCTCTCCTGAGCACGAAGGAATCCTGCCAGCTGACCGCCTCTGGGCCTGAACGGCCTCTTCCCCACTCCCAGCCTGCTGGTTTGCACTGCAGATTTTGGACTCACCGAGGCTCCATAATCACGGGTCAGTTCCTTAAAATGTGCCTCTGTTTCTCTCCCTCTCCCCTGCACCCTCTCTACGCACACATCCTATTGGTTCTGTTTCCCTGGAGAATCCTAACACAGACGGGGATCCTGACCTCACAGGCCCGTGACTAAGGCTGCAGGTGATTGTGTGTGAGTGCAGTGCGGAGTCAGAATTCGCCACGCAGCCCCACCGCTGCCATCTGGGACACCATCCACTTCCCGAGCCCAGCTGGGCCCCCAGGCCTGCAGTAGGCACGGCGGAGATGGCAGTGGACGGGCAGGACACGGCCCGCGCTCTCCTGGAGCACAGGGTGTAAAGGGGACACCAGGTTACAGGTGCACATTCTGTGCCTGGGGCCGTGCCGCACAGACGCTGGGGCCAAAGGAGGAGTAAAGCGCGAAGGGAAGAGTGAGGCACGTTACGGTCGTCCACGTTACGTCGGAAGTGAGCACCGCCACTGAAGAGGTGACCCCGGCCTGAGTGTTGAAGGACAGGTAGCAGTTTTTCTGTTAGAGGGGAAGGCATTCGGAGCTGGGACACAGAGGCAAGGCCGGGAGCTGTTGGAGGTCTGGTGGCTGATACAACAGGGGAAGGGAAGAAACAGTGCAAGATCAGGAGTGAAAATTAGCAGAAGCGAGGTCTTGGAGACCCTTGTATGTGGGCGGGTCAAGGCCCAGCGCTCTCCTGCTTTCAACACTGCAAGTTCTGTGCTCAGGAGATGTGCTTTGGTTTTCCTGGAAGTGTCCTGGCTTTGAGACTGAGCATATCATGTCCTGGGAAGCCCTTCCCTCCAAACCCTGGAGCATCCCACTTATCCGTCATGTGTATTCAGGCAACAGCAATTATTAAGCACCTGCTGTGTACTAGAAACCGTACATATAGGCATATTCCTATTCTTCTGTAGCTGGCCTCTCAGCGGTGAATAGGGGCCTACAGACTCACAAAGGAATTTGTTCACAAAGGCGACGTGTGCATGAGAAACTGAAAGAAATCCAGCGAGGGGGTAGATGTTGTAGGGACGGGTAAGGGCTTGAGCTTTTGTCCTCAAGGAGGTGGGGACGCGGGAGGATCTAGTAGAGCCTTGAGCAGGTCCTTCGTGAGCTGCCAGCTGCCCCTTGCCCCTCAGGCATCATTAGTAGAAAGGGTCTGTCCACAGAGGGGTGGGCCACCCTCGCGTCCCCAGCGTGTAGCGGGCTGGGGTGGCAGCGGTGGGTACAGCAGTGCTGCGTGGCAGGAATGAGCCCACGGGGTGAGGGAGCCGATAGCCGAGGACTCACTGGAACAGGGCTGTCCTCCTGAGCCAGCCGAGCGGGGAACCCCGTGGGGTTGAGGGTCACGCAACACGAAGGTAATGCAGGTTCGGAGCCTGGGTTTGGATCCCAGCTCGGCCACCCTGGGCCGTTCCAGCTTTGCATTCCTGACACGCAGTCCATTCCTCTGCAAGGGGACAGAAGCTCCCGCACCACTGGGAAGCCCGGACTCGGACATTTGGAAAGCACTGGGCGCAGCGGCTCTTTACTCGGCAAGCCGGCTTCCATCACAGCTGCGTAACCCAGCCGGACGTGATGTATGTGGTTCCGCGTCCTTTGTCTGACACAGGGTCCTGACACCTTGCTGGGTCTTCATCTCGATGCCTTTGCTCACGTCGCTGGGGTGAAACTGAAGTCCTTGGTGGGCGGGCAGCCTGCCAGGCCTCAGAAGCAGCAAGGCGTGAAGCCCCCTTCCCCTAATCCGAAGTCCAAGCCCCTTTACGCAGACTAACCCTTTCTCATGACCGAATCAGGAAATAACCAAGACAGGAAACAAGTCTCACATATTTGCCACATTAGGCTTTTCCGTGTCTGTTTGGGAAGCTGGGAAGATAAGGAGAACAGACCATCTGTGCTCTGCTGAGGCTGGAAAAGTCTCCGGGGAGATTTGGGGCAGGTGACATGGAGCTTCCCTCCAAAGGCCACTTTTCTTCCACGTCACAGGCAAAGGTTGGGGAGCCTGGAACGTTCTGCACTCCCTGGTCTCCGTGAAGACTTTTCCTGAAGAGTGTCAGGATTGACCGTGGTGTTCAGACAAAACCTTGTGCATACAGGTTCACAGCAGCCGAAAGGTGGAAACAACCCAAATGTCCATCAACTGATGGAAAAGTTAACACACTGGTATATGCACACAATGGAATACTATTCAGCCATAAAAAGGGACGACACGCTGCTTCCTGCAACAGGGAGGACAAATCTCAGAGACAGCGTGCTGAGTGAAATAAGCCAGGTGCAAAAGCCCACCTGTTGTGTGATTCCTTTTATAGGAAACGTCCAGAGAAGCCAAATGCTTAAAGGCAGAAAGTAGACGAGTAGTTGCCTGGAGCTGATGTGGAGGGGGTTTAAGGGCTGACTGCTTAACGGAAGCAGGGTTCCTTTTTAGGGTGATGAAAATGTTCTGGAACTGGATAGAGGGAGGGTTGTACAACAAAGGGACTAAGTACTAAGTGTCACCTATGTAAGTTTTATGTTCTGTGTATTTTGCCACAGTGGAAAGAAGAAGAGTATCGGCTTAAGGTCCAGGGCAACCTGACTTTACACATACAAGGCTATTTCATAGGTCCCTCCAGACTGAGTGGCTTACTCAGTTTAATTTTTATTTTATTGGTTTACATTAAAACCCATCTGTGAACCTCTGGCTTCTTTTTTCTTTGGAAATGACTAATTTCAGATTTTGTAAGTGCACAATGAATGCTGATGAGCCTCCATTTGTCGCTGGGTGCCTGCGAGCGTAACAATCGTTCCCTGAATATATCTTGCGGAAGAGCCAGTGGGATCCCTGGTGATGGTTGCAGATAAAAAAGGTTGTCTCGTGTTGTGTCCATCTGCTTAGTGACCTCCCTTGTTCCACAGGTGTGTGGTTGCGTGATTCATGCTCACGCTTCGTGTGGTCCTTTGCCAATCTAATCGCCAGGCCATTAAAGAGGAGGAGAAAATTATGTAGACATCCATCCCCGTCCATTTCAGGATATATGGTGTATCAGCTGCTGCTGCCTATGCAGATGCCTGATACCATTTTGAATATTAATATCCACCCCCAACTTTGAACAACATTATAATTTGGCAGTGCTCAGTGGTGCTTCTGCCTTTCCAGCCAAATGACATTTGTCACACTCAAGCAGGAACAATTATTAATAATTTTCATTTCATTAGAAGCACTACAATAAAATGTCAACAGCCTTAAAAGTGCATCAGAAGTGTACAAATTAATTTTGATTTTCTGAAGTGTAATTACTTTTGTAAGTACTAGACTGTGTAATCACTTTGGGCGTTATTACTTGTGCAATCAATTATACTTAAATGCACTTATCTGTTTCCAAACATGATTTTCAGAGGTCACCTGTTGGCGTTTTTTTGCTCTCATAATAGGAAGATGCCATAATTCATATTGGACATTCAGGAACCAAGGCACAGATAAGGTAGCGGTGAGATAAATTGTACCATAAAAGCAAAAGTTACTTTAGCAAGAGATCACCCCTTCCCACATATGAATTTGAGGCTGAATTAGTTTTAATTTAATTCTGACTGGGGTGCTCCATAGTGAATAAAAATAGTCTTCGCCGTGGAAAAGTAAAAGAGGTTCTTCTTCATATCTGTTCTACAGTGTGGATGTTAAAACCTTGGGTTCTAATATCTGACTTTCCGACTTGCTAGGTGTGTGCCATTGAACCTGAAGGCTACAGTTTATTCTCCTCTGTCGGGAAGGTGGTAGGCGCCTGCTCCCATGAGGCCTGTGGGCCTGTTTAATCACTGACCATTTCATGTTCATGGCACAGCATGGCGCAGAGTAGGTGCTTAATAAATGCTTATTGGATGCACAAATGAAGAAGTATAGTCATGAAAATTCAGGGATAACAAGTACACGCACTCATTAACTGTTAGCGAGTTATTGTGTCGATAATAATCATAATCAATATAGTATTAATAATGATCATTTGAATCTTAGGAAAATCTGTTGATCCATTTATTTGGGCCAGGAAACAGAGCCAAACTCAATAAAACCATGGAAAGATCCGACACATCACCAGTAATTAAATGCAAAATACAACGTCAGCGGAACACCTCTGTTGCTTATGGAAGAGCAAACCAGAAGATTGATAACGTGTAGAGACACAGGGGTGGTGGAGACTTAGGTGCTCGCGTACGCTGTTGGCAGGAACGTAAATTGGCTCAATCTTTCTGAAGAGTGATCTGGATATATATGTCAAAATTTAAAATGCATGCACCCCTTTGACTAAGGAATCCTTTCTTACTCTTTCGTTCTTTCTTGTTCTTTCTTTCGTTTATTTATATATTTTTTTATTTTTTTTAATATACTTTATTGTCACCTTGGCTTCCATACAACATCCGATGCTCATCCCAACAGATACTCTCCTGATGAGCATTGAGGAATCCTACTTTTGATGTCTAAGTTACAGAAATAAAAATTTAGCAGAGAAAGGTTTATACCCAGGGGATTTTTTGCAGTATTAGGTGCCTAAACCAAATGGATCATAGATGTTCATCAATAGGGTATATGTAAATAAGTTATGGTATGTGCATAGAACAAAATCCTGGGATCCGTTAAGAAGAATCATTATGGATTGATGTGTCAATTTGCTAAGTTACAGCGTTAAGTGATATAAACAAGTTATGATCCAGCATGCACAGTATACTTACATTTTTTGAAAGAATAGACTAGAGCACATAAAGCCTAAGGATTGTGGAAAATAAGTTGTGGGTCAAACTTAGAATTACCACCTGCAGAAGGGGAGTTACTAGGTGTGGTTGTGACTGATTCATTGTTTCACATCCTCTAACTGATAGCATTACCTATGGTTTTACTTTCTTTTGCATTTGTAAGAAAATGAAAACAAATGCGTAGAATTTATTTAACAATAGTTTTAAATGTGTGTGAGCCCTCCTGGTAAGTAACCAACCAAACCAATGAATGAAGGGCAGTCAGGCCCATCTGACTCACACCCTCATCCTTCCGGGATGTGCTCCCAGGCTTGCAACTTAATTGGCTACCAGCTGGCACTGATTAGCAAGTGTACCAGTATAAATGGAAGCTTCCTGAAAGAGGACTGGTTGAATCCATAGAATTGGTAGGAAGAATTGTTTAAACTTCCGCATTCTCAGGACCTTCCGGCAACACAACTCAGAAAGCAAGACTACTTGAAGTACTTTCCAAAA
This sequence comes from Lynx canadensis, assembly GCF_007474595.2. Classification (NCBI taxonomy): domain Eukaryota; kingdom Metazoa; phylum Chordata; class Mammalia; order Carnivora; family Felidae; genus Lynx; species Lynx canadensis. The sequence goes on along the minus strand of NC_044305.1, from coordinate 2,854,052 downwards.
ATGTGGACGAACTCACAAAATTATGTCCTTGGCCTCAGAATGATTTCCGGAGACGGTAGCTAAATGCCCGCCAAAAAAATGTTGAAGTCCTGCCTCAATGATAGGGTGGGAAGGTGGGTCTGATGACTGTGGCTCTTTGGGGACGGGAACTGAAGTGGAAGTTTCTTGCACTTGTTAGAATCCACTCCATTTGAGGTCCGTGAATGAAATGTCCGTCTTATTTTTACCATATTGACTTGCGACAAAGAATCACATTTTAAAACATTATATTAGCAAGTAAACTCATAATTACAAGAAAAATGACGAAACCATAAAATAAGTAAGCCCTGTTTTTTAAAAAATTAATCTCCTGCTTTAAACAAAATAAAACCTTGTATTGACCCGAGAACTTGGTTAATGAGGCATTTGCCAAATTGTTGAGTTTTTATGGCTTGCCAAGTGTGTAATTACTTTGCTTGGCACTTTTAGAAAATGTTATTATAAACTCTCCTTCCAAAGAAAATTATGCAACATAATTATTAACTCTAAAATTACACACACATTTATCTGCTAGTAGTCGCTTTCATGCTTCAGCTGCCACTTAAACATCGGCTGCTTGAATCACGCACCTGTTCACAATGATGTTTTCAATGTGTTTCTACTAATTTCCCATTATATGGTAGAAAGCCAAACACCGGGAAAGAGAAAGTAACAAAAACTGGGCTTTAATAGAAACTCACTTCTCATAACATCGGAGACCCTCATCACGTTTGCACAGAAGGGGACTGCGGGATCCTGGTCCATCTTGATAGTGTTATTCGCGGTCTTTGTTACACGTTTTCATCCATTTTGAATATTTCAACCAGAAACAACAGCACTTCAAACTCAAACGCACAAAGGCAAGGTGGCTGGTGTCAGGGTTAGATTTTGTTCTTGCTCTCTCCTGCGTGTTGCCTCTAAAAGGGAAGAAAATAACGCCTTTTTCTAATGGACAGAAGGGAAGATGTGCCAGGAGAAAACTTCCATGAAAATTAGAACCTTTATTTCAGGGTGATCTTCATCCAGACTTCATCTCTCAACTTCCCTTCTTTGAGACGCCTGCCGTCTGCCAACCAGTAAGCTCTCTGAGGGCTGGACCCATACACTCCACACCCTAACACCTTCTCCAGCTCACTTCTTCCCTGGTGCTCAGTGATTATTTGTTGATCGACTGAATGTCCATGTTCAACTTTCGCTTCCGTTCATCAGCGAGCCAGAACACAGAAACCGTCATGGGCTGAATTGTGTTCTCCCCAAAATTCAAACCTTAAAGCCCCCACCTCCAGGATGTCAGAACGTCACTGTATTTGGACATGGGGCTTTAAAGAGACCATTGAGGGTGGATCTTAATCCAGTGTGAATGGTGTCCTTATATGAAGAGGAGATTAGGACACGGACCCACACAGAGGGATGACATGAGGAGAAGGCAGCCACCTACCTGCAAGCCCCAGAGAGAGGCCTCACAAGGAACCAAGCCTACTGACCTCTGGACCTTGGACTTCCAGCCTATAGTACCAGGAGAAAATAAATTTCTGTGGCCAAAGCCACTCAACCTGTGGTCCTTTGTTATGGCGGCCCTAGCAGAGTAATGCTTCGCTGTGCTTAGGAGAGAACTCTTTATGTGTAGCTATGGAATAATTCAAGCTACCTGCATTGAAACTTCATTTTGAATTCCAAGACAGAAGAGAAATTCAACTGTGGCAGCATGGTGGGATCTGGCCATAGAGAAGTGCCACCCCCAGAAGCCCCAGAGACTCAGGAGTCCAGGGTTTCTTGGGTGACCTGGTCCAAGGAGGCTGGAAAAGACAGAGGTGACATATCCACATGTTACCAGCTTCCATTGTGAGAGAATGTGCCAGCATTCGCCCGGATAGTAGTAGACAGCTCTGCTGTCCTACTTGGACCCATCTCCCTCCGACAAACCTCCCCAAATGTCATGTGCAAGATCCGCTGGCAATTGCTGGAAGTTCATAATGACCATGCAAGGGGGAATTCTAAAAACGCACAACCACACACACAGACCCTGGCCTCCCAAGACGTGAGGGGCAGCCGGTATCTTCGTGTGAAGTATCACACCCCAGATGGCTGGGCTAATGACCCCCTTCTTGTGGAAATGTGAGAGTGGATCGTACTCCAGCTAATCCTCACGAGCGCTCCGTATCCAATGAAGGTCTGATGCTGACCATGTGGTCTTTGCAGAGAACTAGGTTTCGTTGAATCCTTACATGCTAAACTAGGATGCATATCGCTCGAATGGATAAAAGCAAACAAACCGTGTTTGGAATTCTCCAGGCAGTGCTGGGCCACCTCCACTTTTACTGACCCCACACTTCTTAAATTGATTGCTTTTTTTTTGCCTCTGATTCGGCAATAGAGATTCATATTTATTTTTCTTGGGGCGAAGAACGCGAATAAAGAAGCTCTGAAAACATGACCTGTTTTTCCCTATGGCCACTAAGACTTGATCAATATACACCCGCCATGACCATACCCTCTGGTGTTTTTTCAGATACTATTTTGCTTTCTGCTCTATGCCTCCTGAGATAATCCAAAGAAATCACATGCAAATCTACATGATGCATTCTTAGAAAACGTTTTTAGGTCCCATTTTAAGGAAAGAGTGAGACATATTTTCACTTTTACACCTTCTGTTCCCACATGAAAACATTGACTTGAAAGCCAGGCTCGCAAACAGCTCTCCACTTAAACAATAAAAATTCACTGAAATCCTTCCAGTGATACCAGAAGTCATGTAGAAGATATAGGTGTTTATATGCACATAGAATATATGGAAATACACCATGTAAAACCAAAGACGCATGTTGCTTTTCAGTTCAAAATCACAAAGAATAATATCAGTATAATTTCCTCTAGAATGTTCACTTAGCCCTCAACAGAAATACCAAATTCAGCAACAAAGAAAAAGATGGGCCTGCTTGTTATCCTTTGGGTAGTGAAGGCAGGTTGGTGTAAGAAAAGAGATTTATTCGCAAGGGGGCCCCGCACCTTTTTCCAGGAAGAAGCCACCCTCCTGAATGAAGGCGGAGCTTAATATCAGCAGTGTTAGTTTCGCACAAACAGTGCGACCTTCCGATAGAGAATCCTATAGACTCTGTAGACTCGTCGCGGGAGACTTGGCTACCATCTCTACACTGCGAGTGTATAGTTCACTTTGCCAAATGCATTTTTTTTTTCTAGTGATTAACTGGAGAAAAAAGGTAAAGTCAGACACAGATGAATTTCCAAATTCAAAGAAAGCAGTATGAAGCCATACCTGGACAGCCTCATTTTATTTCCACACGGTAAGAGGACATTCCCTTAGACTCGTACCTTACGGTTCTTTTCCATTATGTCTCAAAAGCTGGCCATGTGGGAGAAAGAACACGCTGCTTATCAGAGAGGCTGCTCTAAGATAGTCCAGACCTGGAAATGTCTTGCGTTAACGCTTCCTAACACTCATCAGTTCTTACTGTCTAACTCAATTGTGAATAAGCAAATGTGCCATTTCCCGTAGTCCATATTTAGCAAATTTACCTTAAAGCCCCCTGTCTACAGTAAACAGTGCATTCATTATATGATGTGCTTATAATTCGGGGAACCTCTTCTTTAAAGTCGGCGTAATATGCTTCAAATTATATCTGAAAAGATAAAGGGGGTTTCGGCTGCACGAAAAGCATTTGCAGCTGCTCTCTCAAAAAAGCCACATTCCCCGAAGTTTTCCCGATTTCCTGAATCGTGTTGAGATCACACAATTTTCAGATAAGACAGCAAAACTTGCTTTTTTCCTAAGAACTTTTTCTTTAGGAGGAACAATTCCGGGCATCAAAAGTTGCATGGTAGATAGAAGCCTAACCATTACCACAGTGACTTTCCATGGCATCGCCGATTGCGGGCACATGAGAAAACTCTCATCAAGGTGTCTCTGTGCCCGGCATCGAAAGGAGTGTTTTAACCCAGAGATGGAGCAAGAGGGGTGCTGGAGTGCGAAGGGGAGAGGGCGCCCGGATGGCGGGTGTGTCGGGGCTGAAACAGGCATCAGAAGGATTCTCATTTCACTGTCCTGGAGAAAACCTCCATAACATCATCCCTCGTCCCCGAACCCACTGAGCAAGGACGTGTGGATTGGGCAGCACCAGCCTCGTTGCTTTCTGCCCATTTAGCTCCTCACACCTCGTCACTTTTGTAACACCTGCCGTGGACACCGAGGTCGGACCTTCTGAGTGGCGGGGTCAGCCATGTGCTCACACCACTCCAAGAAGTGTGAAGAACAGGTAGCCTTTTAAACTGGTGCACACATTATTTCACCTTGCTCACGAGTATCCTACCCCTGGCTCAGCCCAGCAGGAAACGGGCTTTGCACTTACCATTCTCTGCTCTCTCCAATTTCGCCAGCTGCCCTTCCTCTTAGGTCGTTCCCTTCCATGCAGATGCTCAGGTTTTGAGAGTTCGGCTTCCTTCCTCTTCCCCTCTCCAAGATGGCATCAGGGTGGATGGGGAACTTCTGCGTGGCTCGTGGACCCTGGGTCTTGGCTGGCCTTCGTGGAGGTGCTGTTTCCTGTTCTGGCCAGGCCACTGTCCGGTCGTCACTGGCTTCTGTGGCTGCTGAAGACACAGCTAAGTCACTCATAGTCTGTCTTCTCTTAGCTCCCCCGAGCCTAGAAATCCTTCCCTCTGTCCTTCTTGGTTCCCTCACTGGCTCCTTTGGGTCTGGGTGTTGCTCACGTCCAGTCCTTGACTTAGAGATTCACTTTGCATCTCTCAAGTGATGCAAAGTCACTTCTGAATATCCCCTGGGACTAAGACCCCAGGGGGAAACTTAGTCCTCTCTCTGCCTCTCCGACGACTTACATTGGATGTGGTCCCCTCCATTGGGGCAAGGGACATCTGTAAAGATTTTCTCCTAGGACGCCAAGGGGGAATCATATTCCCTACACTGAGGCAACCTGGTTTAGTAGAAAAGATCTTGGCATCAGATTCCTAATTGCCTGTATTGGAATCTGGGCCACATATGACCAATGAGAACTCGGCCCAATGACTTACGTTAGTAAGGCTTCGGTTTCCTCACCTGCAAACTGCAGGTAATGAAAATAGTAGCTTCTACCTCTTGTGCTAATACTCTTGTACCATCTGAACAGTAAACACTATGTAGTTACGCCTCAAACATTACTGACCATTATTGTTCCTATAACCCTGAGCCTGTGGTAGTCGATGAGATGGAGGAAGTAGGTGCCTGACTGCTGAGCCAAAATGCTGCTCCAGATACTTCAAAATGCACCACTAACAGGCGACACATGACTATTTATGTGTCAGGCATGGTGATTAGCAGATGATAATGCCTTGAGACTGGCTGTAGTTTAATGTTTATTTATTTTTGAGAGAGAGACAGAGCAGGAGTTGGGGGGGGGGGGGGGGCCGAAAGAGAGGGAGACACAGAATCCAAAACAGGCTCCAGGCTCCCAACTGTTAACACAGAGCACGACGCAGGGCTTGAACTCACGAGCCTTGAGATCATGACCTGAGTGGAAGTCAGACACTTGACCGACTGAGCCACACAGGCGCTCCTAAACTTTTGTTTTAAGTTTATTTATTTACTTTGAGAGAGGCAGGCAAGAGAGGGACAGAGAGAGAGGGAGAGAGAGAATCCCAAGAAGGCTTCGTGCTGTCAGCACAGATCCCAACTCAGGGCCTGAACCCACAAATGGTGAGATCGTGAGCTGAGGCGAAGTGGGATGGCTTAACTGACCAAGCCATCCAGGTGAACCAAGGTTGGCTCTAGTTTAGCCAAATTTTACAGCTCAGGGCAAGTCAGAGAAATTATGTCACCTGCCCTATGTAAAGAAGTCTATCTTAATTTTAATGTATAGTTTGACTTATTACCTTCAAATTAAGTTGTAACTAATTCAATGCGCACGTATGTGTTTATTGACTGTATACATGTAAAGACGGATATTCAGATTGTCTTTCTATATTGATTATACTGGTGCATTAAATATGATGGATTTTTTTAATGTTTATTTTTTAAGAGAGGGAGAGAGAGAGAGCCAGGGAGGAGCAAAGACAGGGGGACAGAGGATCTGAAGCAGGTTCTGTGCTGATAGCAGAGAGCCCGATGTGAGTCTCAAGCTCATGAATGGTGAGATACATCATTACCCGGCTGAAGTCAGCCACCAGGTGCCCAAAAATATAGACGAAGTTTTTAAAAACAGTCATAGTTTCAAGAAATAATAAAGCTCAAACTGCCATCTTAGAAAGGAGACTATTACGTTGGCATCTGTATTAGCTCTGTCTCACTGTGAAACAAGTTACCCCTAAACCTAGAAGGTTAAAACAGTAAGCATTTATCATCCGACATTCTCTGGAGGTCAGGAATCCAGAAGCAGTTCAGCTAGTGGATTCTGGCTGAGGGTTCTCTCAAAAGGCTGCACTCCAGCTGTCAGGGGGGCTGCATCATCTGACGGCTTGACTGGGGCTGGAGAACCCACTTCCAAGATGGACCCCACACCTGGATGTGCGCTGGAGGCCCCACTTCCTCACTGCATGGGCTTCTTCCAAGGGCTGCCTGACTGTCTCGTGGGATGGCATCTGCCATCACCTAGAGAGTGATCTGAGAGAGACCAGGGAGGCAAGAGCTTATCATCTGGTCCCCAACGTCAAACACTGTCACGTCTACCTCATTGTACTTATAGAATGAGTCAGTAAGCCGGCTGTTATCAAGGGGAGGAGAGTCAGGCTCCACCTTTCAAGGAATGATTGTCAAAGAATTTACGGATGTTTTCAAACCACCACTGCATCCATCTCACACTTCTTTAAACCCTGGTATCCCATGGCGCTCCAAAAGTGCACCGTGGCTTGCAGACTTCGTTTGGGTGCTTTGGCTATGGCTTCGGCAGGGTGCATCATACATGCACATGACTGCCCACAGCCGCCCCAGGAAGGGCATACGATCCAGGCCCCTGGTTTTCTTCCCTCTCTCCAGTGACCCAAAGCATTCTTATTTCAACATGGCTGAAAACAGGAATGCACACATTTTATCACAGGGGGCCAGGCAGTTGGGAAAGACAATTCTATGGCCCTCAGCAAATCCAAATAGACTAAGTTCATACTTACAGAATGCTTCCTTGAAGGGTTTTTCTAAATACCTAACACCTCTTAGGCATTCAAGTCTTTCCAGCATCATGCTAACCTCTTGTGGATTCGTCCATTTGGGGCGACAGTGCCCTGTCTCCCCATGGGGCTGACCCCTCATCCTAATCTTGGTTTAAATGCTGCCTCTTTAGAGATCCCCTTCCCAGACCAACCTGTCCAAGAAGAACCTATAATCCGTAACATTACAGGTTACACTTGGTTTTCATTTTCCTTGATAGACTTTAGCATACTTTGTAATTATATGATTATTTATAGCTTTATTTGTGTGTTGTCTATCACCTGTAGATTGTAAGTGCTATGAAAATGGTTTTGTTCCAGATGTATATTTAGCCCCTACACAGTTTTTAGCACTTAGTAATTGCTCAATCAATAATAGTCTACTGAAAGAATAAGTGAATGAATCAATGACCATGCCTATGAATGTCTATTGAAGTGCAAAAAAACTGCTTGTCAGTCTTTTTTTTAAGGTTTATTTATTTTTGAGAGAGAGGGGAGAGACAGAGTGTGAGTGGGGGAGGGGCAGAGAGAGAGGGAGACACGGAATCCGAAGCAGGCTCCAGGCTCCGAGCTGTCAGCACAGAGCCCGACGCAGGGCTCAAACCCATGGACAGCAGGGCTTGAACCCATGGACATTGAGATCATGACCTGAGCTGAAGTCAGACACTTAACAGACTGAGCCACCCAGGCACCCCCTGCATGTCATTCTTGAAGAAGGCAGAGCATCTGAAGGACAGTGTAAGCATCAGTGGGAACTAAACACATCCCTAAAAACAGTGTGTGTGTGTGTGTGTGTGTGTGTGTGTGTGTGTATGTGTGTGTGTATTAGAGCGTTTATACAGATTATAGATAAGAAAATAGGGAGTAGGGAGGAGTCTGTGCAGAACTTGCCAACTTCAATTACATTTTCCAGCACCTATAGCTCAAAGATAATAAAATTCGGCATCTCTTTTAGTATTCAGAAATGTTAATTCACAAGCAAGCAGTTTAGATGAAAATCTGAATTTGCAACAGCAACAGTAGGAAAATCCTCATTACTGTAGTTGAGAATAGGCATCCAGGAGATGAGTGCTCCTGGATTTCACGGGGTGGTCTTTGTACTACCTGCAGAGTGGGTGAAGTAGCCGGCTTTCTACACAGGACCTTCAATGCGACGACACTGCCCACGTGTAAGAGTGAGGCTAGTAATGGTCCTAAGGGCAGAACCAGGATGCAACAGCAGAGGAATGTGCTGCTTGCCAGGGCTTGGCACCTGGTCAGGGTGCTCCAGTCGGGAAAGTAAATGGTCACGGGAAGAAAACCGTGGACATATGGCACATTTTATACACAGGCTGAGCCACATGTCTGTGAGCAGGTGGACATTTAGATCATTTTTCTAACCCAGTATTCCCTGCGTGCAGTCAAGATGTGCCACTGAAAAGTGAGAATTTTAGCCTACCGTCATGAAAATAGGCGTCCATGTATTGGCGCTATGCCTAATTGGCATTTTGTTGAAGAATTGACTAGCAGGCTGGGGTTGTCTGTTTGCTTCAACAAGCACGCCTGTGAGCCTGCCTCACACCAGGTGTGTGTGGTCCTAGAAGCTCCGCAGGTGAACTGTGGTCTCTGCCATCGGGCATCTCTCTTCAAATACACTGTGGTTGGCGCAGGTATTCCATCCACAACCTAAGCAACATGAGTTACTCCAACGCATGGGTACCTGGAGTGTACGTGCATGGGCATGTGAACCTGTACACGGAATGTACACAGAATACCAGCCTTTCTGAGCTTATATTAATCCGTCCGTAGGATTTAGGGACTCTAGGCAATACATTGAACCTTTCCTCGGAGCAACGACTGTGGTAAATGATTCCTCGGAGAAGACACGATGGGGTCCTTGGGGGTGGATTATTAAAATTTTTTTTTTCAACGTTTATTTATTTTTGGGACAGAGAGAGACAGAGCATGAATGGGGGAGGGGCAGAGAGAGAGGGAGACACAGAATCGGAAACAGGCTCCAGGCTCTGAGCCATCAGCCCAGAGCCCGATGCGGGGCTCGAACTCACGGACCGCGAGATCGTGACCTGGCTGAAGTCGGACGCCTAACCGACTGCGCCACCCAGGCGCCCCGGGGGGGTGGATTATTAAAAGGGAACGTAGGCATCAGTGACTCATTGGCAATTCAGCATATGAGTTGTAGCTAAGCTTTGCTCATCGCTGGCTGGAGGCATCTGGATCTTCTACTAGAAAACAAACCCGCGAGGCTTCTTAGAATGTTTCATAATCACCCATAAATGGTTTTAAAATTGTTCAGTTTCATAAGTACAGTGAACTTGGTTGCCTCTAAAAATACATACACCACAGACAATTCTTTGGACAATTGGCGATCTCTCTCAAGCTTTTTCAGCACTGATACTTACTGTGGTACGCAACCAGGTTGTACGTAATTATATTTCCCATAAATTTATTTGCCTCAGCAAAAGACAAAACTTAGTTCAAATATCTCAAATCTATGATTGCTTTTAGAATATAAATATTCTGTGTGCTATGAAAGAGGTGTGTATCATTGGGTGTTAGTGAAAAATATCAGAGTCATACCGCGGCCTCCACAGGTGACTGATGACTGCTTATCACAATTTCCACTGCGAGGTATTAGGCGCTCAGCGATTCATCACCTGTGTTTTAGGAATCTGACTAATGGGGGATAGAAGCATTGAAACCTTACAGCAAAGGCTTTACATCAAAGGTAACTCACACGCTTATTCTACCTTAACACAAATTTGGAAACCAAATGTGGAACCGAACCAAGGAGCTCACATAATTATGTGTGCGCACCCTCCCGTGCGCCTCGCTGCTAACAACGCTCCCCTCTCTTCCGCCCGCACTGAATTCAGTCCGCCATCTTGCCGGCCTACAATATCCGACATGCTCACACGAAAGCAAATGACGAAAATGCTAAATGACACTTCCATCTCCATATTTAAAAGATTTATTATTCAACACTGCCTGTGTGTGGCATTTCTTCACTCTCTTATAAATATTTTACACATCTTGAGAGCGCCAAATCTAAACCACCAATTAGCTCAATTAACACCCAAATCGTTGGGTGTTTAGTTTTTCTTTTTGATAGTCCTCACGTTTGAGCGTTCTAGAACCAAAGCTCTGCATAGAAATCTGTATCTGCGGGGAAGATTTAGCAACTTGGGTGCCCTCTTCAGAGTGGCTGAAACTGGGTTGCTCTACAACTGTCCGCAAAAATTAATTATTGAGAACTCCCCACTCAACATGAAGAGGAATTTTTTCCTTTCTTTTTTCCTCTCCCTGCATTTCTGCGGACACCGGATGATCCCTCTGCTGGGGACATTTTTCTGGCACAAACCACATAACGCACTTCCTCATCTTTGCCAACTGCTTGACAGATCTCCACCTTTTCCATGGGCTCTGTGGACACCATGTTATTTAAAATGGTAGCACCCTCCGCCTAACCTGTTCCCTGCCCACCTGGTCCTCCTTGCCCTGCTCTATATAATTTTAATGGTCCTTATCACTTCCTGACGTATTACTGTGCAATGTGCTTCTTTTCCTCATGTTATTACTGATTGGCTGTCTTCTCCAGGCAGGGAAGCTCCATGTGGGTATTGGTTGGTCCCCATCACACACCACCCACTAAGATCGTGCTCCTCTCCTTCTGGGCGCCCGGGTAACGCCAGCAACTCAGAGTGGCCTTTATCCTTCAGTTCATCCGCGCACATGAACAGTTGGCTAGGATATCCAACTTGATTGATGTCTCTTTCTCTGGACACCTGGAATATCTTACAAACGTTTCAGAATTGAGAACAAACATCTGAAAGCTTAGGGTATGGCGAGGAGAAATACACTTCTGCATGCTCCCCTCCCCAGAGAGCATTACAGCCGCCTCGAAAATCCTGCTCCTAACCTTTCCGTAAACAAATTCCTACCCGGCACTAAAAGCTACTTAGTTATGCTTAAATGTTAGACGCGAATCAAATCCATCTTATATTTCAGGTTACAGCACTGCACTCAGACCTTTCACAAAAGGGAACACTTCCCCCTTGTTATAGTGGGCAGATCTGGGACTAGAAGTAATCATTTTCAGATTGTTCTCGTGGTGCTGGAAGTGTGTTTCCTTTCCCGGCTCACTCCCCTTGTGTGTCCCAGGAGAAAACTTCCCTCAGCTCCTTTCCTCCTTCCGCATTGTGATCTATAGGCTAACCTCTTAAAATGCATGAACTAACCTTGGGATATATATGCTTAACGGAAAGTCAAGATAAACTCCGTGTAAAATGGCTACCTTTAGAAATATTTTAAATATGTCATTATAGAATATTCCATTTTGAGGGATTTTTCCATTTATAAATAAATTGGTCTATTTGAGGAACCTAAAATTACGATTTTTGCTTTCCCCCGAAACCTTCTCTAATCCTGTGGCTACAAGGCCAGCCTATAAAGATAATATCCTAAATCTACCTTACACTTCTTCCATTTCTCTTCAATTCTGATTCCTTTTCCTGCAACACAGGATTTTGTAGTCTCTAGGGGGGAAAACAAAGTCGTTCAGGTTTAAAACTGCTGAGGCAGCCCTGGGGTGACCACTCTGTTCTTCCCCACCAGCTCCTCTTTCCAGGGGCATCTCAGGGGTTGCTCGGGATTGGGGCTGGTGGCTCCCAGTGTGCTCGCTCTGACTACCTCATGGTTGCTTCCGAGAGGTTCCTGATCTCGTTGGCTTGGTTTTGGCCACATTTCCTATCTTATTGCCCCCGAGACATCAGTGGCAGTGGCCATTATGGCCAAAAAGCAAATGGTGCTAATTCTGTGCCAGGCACAGCTCTATGCCCTTTTTCAGAGATGGCTGTGTCGGAGGCCTCGTGAGTCAACCCTGTGGGGTGGGCACCGTTGTGATGGGAAAAGGGGGCAAAGCCTGGGGTGGTGGTTTGAACAGCACCCCCAGCTGGCCGTAGAGCCAGAGTCTGAAGAGATGGCTGTTGTCTGTTGTTTCCAGCTTCTCCACGGTTCCTCTCGGTTCCCGAGCGGGGAGGGGCCTGCTGTGAGCTGACTTGACCCTCTTGGGGAATACTGTAGAACACAACGAAGAAAGACCCTGAGACTTGTTTTCTGGACACTCACCCCGGTCCAGGTGTGACCTGAGTAGGTCTTAATCATGGAGGCCTACAGTCCAGTCTAAGCCACTAGTGATCTGAGCACCATTTATGAGGGTGGCTGTTTGAACGGGGAATGGAAAAAGGAAGGAGAGTCATCAAACATCCCAGCCTTCCCATTTGTCACGTCAGATAGTCCTGCCAGCCCCTGGGTAATGAGGGGTATCACTGTCATTCCTTTTCACATACAAGGAAGCTGAGGCCCGGATAAATATCTAAGTCCATTAGGTCAGCTGGCTACCAAAAGCTGTATCCGTCCTTCTGGGCTTCCATAAGAAAAAAACACAGAAATTTCTCACAGTCCTAGAAGCTGGGAAGGTCAAGATAGGGTGATGGTCAGTTAGTTTCCTGGTCATGACCCTTTTCTTGCTTATAGATGGCGGCCTCTTGGTGTGTCCTCACATTGTGGGGAGAGATGGAGTGCAAACTCTCTGGTCAGGGTACTGATCTTGCAAGGGCACTGATCCCCTCATAGGGGCCCACGCTTGTGACCTCATCTAACCCTAATTTCCTCCCCAAAGCCCTACCACCAAATACCATGACGCTTTTGGTTCAGCATGTGGATCGGGGAGGGACACAATATCCTGTCCTAACATAGGCTTTTCTAGTCCTGGCACTGTGTTGCCATTTGGGGCCGGAGAAGTCTCTGCTGTGGTGGGGCCGTCGTGTGAATTGGAGGATGTTTAGCAGTACCCGTGACCTCTGCCCTCACGATCCGGTAACAACACCTCCCCCGTTACGACCACCAGAATATCTCCAGGCACTGACACATTTCTTCCAGGAGGCAGTGTGGCCTGCACTGGAGAGTCACCGGGCTAATGCGTGCCCAAAGCCTGGGCTTTTACCGGCAATACCGTCCCATGGAACCCTGGAGATGATCCCAAGATTCTGGGTTTAGTGACAAGGGGCTGAACTAAGTACCTTAAGCCACCTTCTAGCCCTTCATGCCTCCTAATCCATATGCCTTTATTCAGGAAGCATTTGTAGGAAGGGCAGGGCAAATGCAAAATTAGCTATAAGCACCTTTGTGCTTCGTTTTGATCATTTCCGTCTGGGAAACACTGACCCGAGAAAGTCAAAGGCAAAGCTTTCATGGAACTTCTCTGTCCTGGAGAAGCAAGTTCACGTGTTTAAGGGGTCCTTCACCTGTGCCTTTCATGGACACAGGCCATAGAAGGCAGAAGTAGTCAGCCCCATTCGCAAACGCTCAGTCCCTTGAAGGGCTTAAGGGACTCCCCCCTGCCCCCCGTCCTGAAGAGGACTTGGTGACCACCCAGCGGTGGCTTTCTGGGCTGGGAGGCCTGTGAACGGTGGGTCCGTCTGGCCGCCACCCCGTAGAGACAGACACACCCGCATCTTCAACGCAGGGGCCGCCCGCTGGCTCTCTGACTGATGGGAGGTATTCTGAAACCGACTACATATTCAAAAGATGAAACCGAATACGTGAGGATTAAGTACTTCAGTGAAACAGAAATTACAATTATAATATATTTTTTAACAGAAGTGAACAGGTGGTGTTTTAAATCTATCCAAGATTAACCCGTATTCAACACTCTGAGCGCCGGGGCCGCTGCAATAAACATTGTCTAATTATGTATTCTTGGGAGTGCATTTTACGCTAGGTTTTCAAATTGGAATTTGGATCCGACTGAAGTTATCTACATAGTGCAGTTTCTGTGTATAATAAAGTAGGGATTCAAAATATTAAGTATTCTCGAAGCAACTTCACTCTGGGGTCTCCGTGCTAGTGCTCCCTGCAAGGGGATGTAGCTGAGAACAGTGCCTTCAAGAGCGGAGGGTCTTTCCTGCCTTTGAAGTTCCGACCGCCTCCAAGTACCCTTTTGTTGGTTCCGGTAGCGGTGGGATTTGCAATCCTGGATTTTCCTAAAATTTAGCCTATTTTCCATGTTCAGTGACATTCCTGGAGCTTCCATCGCGAGGTGACTGGATGAGGCTGGTTGTGGTTTTAAACACCGGAGTACCGTGTTGGCATCGCCGAGGTCAAGGACACAGTAAGGCCTTGTGGGCTGGGACTGGGGCCCCAAATGATGACAACGGAAGTGACTTACATTTCGGTGGAGCCAGTAGGAGAACCTGGTGTCTTGCCGGCTTCCCACTCTCCTAGATTTTTCCCCACCTCAACCTGGGCAGCGCCGCATTTTGAGCCCAGCTCGAAACGGAATACTTTGAGAAAGTTTTCTTTTAAAGCCCATCCATTCCAGCATTTCCACAAATGCCCTCCCATCTCCTGAAGGGAACATCACCTCTCCTACAGTGGGTGTCAGGAAGGGGCAGCAGAGGGAGGTCCCCTCCAAGCCGAGTCCAGCAGGCAGCCCCCCACCCCTGGGGACTGACCTCCACACACATGTCCCTGTCACTCAAGCCCTGTGCCCGCTGGGGGTTCAGATGCTTCCCAGACCCCTGTGGCCTGACAAGCTCACAGGTCTGCATGGGGGCGTCCGTACCTCGGGGAGTGAGCTGGTCCACCACCCTGCATGGAGCCCTACTTCCCACCCCCGCCCCCAGAACAAAGTCACCTGAGGCCCTTTGTGCACACAGTGTGCTGTCTGTCATCCGTGTTTGGTGGAACTGAGAAATCAAGTTGCAGGAATGCGCACCGGTGTTCCCATGCAGAAGAACCCAGCTTCTTCCCCAGATTCTGCTCTAGGTGTCACTGGGCACAGCCACAGGGCCCAGCCCAGAGCCCACTGCACAAGAGCCAGGCTTTCATATGTGAAGGTGCTACTTGGAAGGCTTGGGGGGGGCGGTGGGGGGAGGCAACCATCCCGCAATGGGCAGCAGTCTTTTATTACTTTTTATTTATCCATCCTTGGGGTTCTCCGCTTGTCAGACCCACTGTGCCCTTGCAGGAGTATGGACACCATTTCAAATGTCACAGAAACTGTTCCGAAAATGACCTTCCCCAAATCTCAGAGGTGCGGAAAGTTCTCAAACCCTTGTCACCACGGAGGCTCGCGCCATCTTCCCAGGGTTCAGCATCAGAAACAAGAAATGTTTCCACCTTATGTACAATTTGCATATTAAAGAGGGAGATATCAAAAGTAAATCTGCTCTAAGCCCAAAGGCAATGCTGTTTGCTTCCATATAAAAGAAGGCGGGACATTAGGGGATTCGTGGGGTCTCGAGTTGCAGGAGCGAAAGCAGAGAAATACAGGCCAGGGTAAGTTTTGACTTCCAGCCAACCTTGGGCCAGGCTCTGGAATGTTCTCTGCCACCCCACTGGAACATCTCCATGCCCCTGACCCAGGGGCGCACAAAGTTCCCAAGGGTAGCAAAGCCTTCCCCAGTGTGGAACCCTAGGGTGGTGTCCGTGGTTCTTAAAAAAAAAAAAAATCAGGACCAAGTATATTGAGTAAATTGTGCATTATGTGAAGTTAAATAATTTTTGTGCAGGACGACTGCCTAGATCCGTTAGCATAACAATGGCAATTGGATTGTTCAAGGGGGTAGAATAAGCAGCATTTCTCAAGTGTTTTTAACAGAAAATCTTTGTGGGGGAGGATGTATCACTCGAGACTAGCGTTGTAAGTAAGGTTGCACTTGTGGGGTCTCTGGGCTCGGAAGGAAGCAGGTGTCCTTGGAGGCAACGCTCTGTCTCCTCTAAAAGGGAGAAGAGGCCTTGGTTCAGCCCCGCTGCCGGATGCCACCCGTATCCGCTGGCACACCGCGTACCCCGTGTCTGCGTGACGGCTCCTGGGCACCTGTCCTTGTTTCTGCTTCCAGCAGGGCTTTGCCCCTGGGCCCCTGGGCCCCTGACCATCACCTGTCTGCTTTTTTGGACTCAGCCTTGGCCTCCCCCCTCTCTGACCCCTGGCCTTCTGCTCCTTCTCAAGGCCACAGGCTTGGATTCCCCAGACCTCGTCCCCCTGCTGTAGCCCAGCTCACCTAGTCTGGGACATGGGGTAGAGAAGCCCTTGCAAAGAGGACATAAGTTCTCGGCAAGGAGAGGGACCGCCACGGGGCCGCTTCTGAGCTGAGGGTCGGCACGAGGAAACATCCTGAGGAGGAAGTCTACCAGGCACCTGCGGCGACCCGTCTCCGGCAGCCTAGAACCCCCGCTCCTTCTTAGTGCCGCTAGCAGCTTAGAGGGGGTGCCTGACAGTTCTGAGCTCATTTGAGTTCTAGCCCTGCCACTTACTGAGGATCTTGGGGTAAATCCCTTCACCTCTCTGAGCCTCAGCACCTGTCTGGAAAATAATGATGAGTCTAAAACACGATCAGAATGTCTCATGAGATAATGCCTGTCACGTTCTTAGTCGGAGCTCCTGGCACATAGGAATGCATGTTATTCGTGTCGCTGTTGCCCCCGGTTGATTCCAGCGCCACGACCCGGAGAACCAGGCAGAGACTCAGAGACTCCACCAGCAGGGCCTCCCCTCCCCGGCTCAGGAGGCAGGCAGGGGTGTGCTGTTTCCCTTGAAATCAGAACCTGCCTTCTCCCCGGGTGGTTCCTGCACGGAGCCGTGCCTCTCCAGATTAAATGCTGCTGTTGGCATTGAAGCACACAGATTTATTTGGTCATCATATTTGTTGGGTTGCTCTGCGGAAAAATGATCGCTCCTAATTAACATAGCAACACATGAATCATTTCTGGAGTCCTTGCCGCACCAACTGCGCAGCTGCGGTCATTTCTTCCAGGAGACAATGAGGGAGAAGATAACAAGCCTGTTGTTCTCCACCCGGGCTGGATCCTCCTCCGCCCCCGCCCCCATCTGCCCTGCTGTTCCCCGAGCATGACAGGCGCCGTGGGGGTAGGGAAGGTGTCGGCGGAGACAGGCTGGGGCTGGAGGGAATGACTTGGTCTTTTTGATGACAGATGTTCTCAACTGGGTTATAGGACTCCAGTGGGGGTAGGAGACGGTTTTACAGGACCATTCCGTCTTGAGGACAGAACAGGGTCTTTTATTACTGGGGAACAGCTTCAAGGTGTCTAAAATCAGAGAGCTGGCCTATGTCCCCCTCCTCCTGCACGCATAAGCCAAGTCTTCCCCGTGGCCCAGGAAGGGCACCTCAGCAGGCATCACACACAACCAGCCTGGCGGGGCTCCCCATGACAGAAGCTGCCCGTCAGGGCTGGAGCGACTCACAGTGTATATCCCTGCACCTGACAGTTCGGGTGCAGTCCTTACCTGTAGAGCCCTCCAGCCCCTCAGCTTCCCCTCACGGCCCAGACACATGCTCCTCCTTCAAGTTCAAAAGGAGTTTGTGAAGAAAATTGCAAGCCACACAGCACCACTGTCTGCCCCCGCTTCCGACCTATCCCGGTTTAGCCATTTGCTAAAGTATGGGTTCACGGATTTCCATTCCCAGATTCAGCAGCCACAGGCTCTTCTCTGAGTTTTCAACCCCCTGGGTCCATCTCTGTACCGCTTGTGGGCATCAGTGACCATGCAAAGCACCGGTGAACTTGGCACCTGTAACTCACAAATCAAAAATCCCATGGTAGCTTTTAAATGATAGTGGCCTGTGTATTTTGATTCCCTGTGCATATATGGTGGGTTCTATCGGAGGATAATGATAGGTGGCTTCATGATTCCTTTTCTTGCAGACGTCAAGGGGTCCTGAACCTACTCCATTCCTGCTTCTTCCCTGAACCTCTGGCACCTATTGCAATGGTTGGTACATAGCGGGTGATCAGTATCTATTGGTTACTATCATTTGAATGAATGAATGGATGGATGTAGTGACACAGGCACTTGGAAATAGACCTTGTTATTTACATATAACCTTCTATCAGTCCTTTTCAGGCAGCCACGGCTTCAGATACATTCAGATCTGGTTCAGAACTGGAACCATTGGACCTTAACTGTTGACCACTATGCTTGCAGCATATGGTTGGTTTAAGCACATCTCAGTGAATGATTTCTTTACTGCAGGTCTCAAGTCTGGTCATGCGCTAGAATTAGCTAGGAGACTTCTTGAGATGTTGAAAATGTAATTATGTAAATACACTAAAACCACTAAATTGTATACTCAAAGCAGATGAGCTATGTGGTATGTAAATTATGTCCCAGTAAAGCTGTTGAAAACTAGTGAATCCCACACCTAGACACTCAAATTCCACTGGTCAAATTCAGCTCAGTGGAGATTCAGCTGCTGAAACCCTCCCTCCCCCACAGTGAGTCTAGTGTGCAGCGAAGGCTGAGTCCCACCAGCTAACAATCAGCCCAGGACTCTGTGACAAATCAATGTCTGTAGACACCTGGGAATCCTGGGCCTATGATGGAGACCGTCAATTATTCTATTTGTATAGACCGGGCTGCCCAGGAACCCACATCAAACACCACCTATCATCAATAATGTCTTAACTCCGTTGTTCCCAAACCTGACCAAACACCTTACAAAACACAGCGATTGTATAGAAGTCGGCTTCCCTTGGCACACCTGTTTACCTCTTGCATCACCAGTCCCCCGCCACCCCCCCGAGTTTGGGGCCTGGAAATCCAAATCTTTAAGAGCGTCTCCATGGAGACCCCAACCAACATTCGTGGGGCTACTACCTGAATGTGTTGTATTAAAATGGGTCAGGTACCCAAGACCCCAGCTAACCAGCAGATATTCCCACAAAGGTCACCTGCATTATGTTGTTGAGAACTGTTTGCACTCAAAGTCATGGAGCTGTTGAAACAAGTGATAATAAGGGTGATTAAGAGAGTGTGATGTGGTGAGACACCAACCAGAGAGTGAGGCTAGCCTCTGCACCTGTGGGCCGGCCGGTCACGCAGGCTTGTCCTTGAACCCACCAACACTGCCCTTCTCCTGTCTCCTCCTGGTCTGGCGAGGGAGCTCATCCTCCTTGGATGGAGGTCTACTCTTTCATTTGGGTTCTGAATCCCATGTTGGCATGTGACACTTAGGTTCTAAATTACACTCTCTTCCCTCCCATAACCTCAGTGTTTCTATGGCCACCCTCCCTTCCAGCTCGTAAACATGCTGCTCTCCTATCTTTATCAACTGACCCCCGAACTCCCTTTCACCACAGCCCTGCCCACGCCAGCCACACCCTCATTCCCGCCACCATTGTGCATTCAAGCTTGAGTTGCCTTAACTTGCTGCTGACCGGGACTTGACTGGCATGCCACTTTCTGCCTGTGTCCCCACAGCAGCATCTCCCACCCCACCCAGCATCGACACCCCCTCTCGGATCTGCCTTCCTTGTTCTTGCCTACCTGGCTTTCCAGCGTGGGCATTCTCGAGGCTCTGTCCTTACTCTTTATTCTTTATTTGTCTTTATTTTTATTTGTCCGACTCTTACTCTTTATTCTTCCCTAGAGGGTCTCATCCACTTCAGTGCTTCAAATCGCTGTCTATAAACCAAAGACTCCCAGATGATCGCCCAGCCCAATCTAACACTCAACAGTGCTACATTTCAAATGCTTCTCAAATTCAGTGTAACCTGAACTGAACCCCTGGTCTTTGCTGCTGGGTCTCTGTCTGTGGTCCTGTCTTGGTACCTAGTACCATGCTCCCCCTGTGCGTTAATTCAAGCGCCAGCCATCATCCCCGGCAACCCTCTTCTTCATCCTCCTTAATCCATGCCTCCTACATCGTTAAGTTTTACCTCCAAGTATTTCCCAACTCTGTCTGTTGCTTCTAATGTCTGTAACCCCACATTATTCCAAATGGTTCTTTTAAAATGCAAGACTCATCACCTCTTCCTCCTGAAGAAAATCCATAAATGATCCTCCGTGGCCCATGAGACAGAGAATGAAGTTCCTAACAGCCTCATTCAGGACCCTGGATAGGCTTTCCCTTGCCTATCTCCCCAGCAGCAGCCAGAAGCCCCGTCCTGGCCACACTGGCCCCCACCCTCCACGGAGGAAGGAGAACACTGTGTTTTCTGACACTGCTTCCTCAGTGCTTTAGCACAGGCACAGCCATATTATAGGCACAGAAACAATGTCTTTTGACCAAGTGAGTATATAATTACTGCCCACATATAAACCAGGCTGATGACAGCAGCTAACGTTTAAGATGACTTCACAAAGAAGCCACATGGCAACACCGGTGAGACGGGCAGCACAGTGTCCAGCATGCCGTGAGGGCATGGCTGTTGATGACAATGGTGAGAGTGACGATGACAAATTGATCAGGCGCATAGTATGTTTGGGACAAAACCCGATTTATACCAGATAATCAAGTCAAGTTATTGCCCCGAAACCGGATCTTACGGGATCGTGGAGAGGACCCGCTGTTAGCTTCCATTTCCTCTAATACGAAACGGGCGTGTGGGTCTGGGCAGGTTTTCAGAGTCTCCCTGGAAGAACTTGGGGTATGGTCTTTGCACCCCATTAGGGCTGGCGAGGTTTGCGGCCCGGGACCATCAGAGGCCATCACTGCTGATGGATTCAGAGCTGCTCCCATTCTATGGTTTCTAGGTTAAGCTCTGGAACAAAGGGTCCGTGTCTGGAGACCTGACGGTAATACATAAACTGTGGGATTTAGGGGGTGGGGGTGTTTGCTTCACTCAGAATTCTTCATGCTGCAACAGAAAATCCGACTCAAAGCAGCTTCAACGTGAAGGAAATATTGACGGCTGTGACTGCACCTGGACCTGGGTCCCTGTGCGCTGTCTTTTCCTGAGAGAGGCCGCAGCCCAGCCTGCCTCCCTGCTGCACGGAGCCCGCAGACTGACGTCCCCGGATGAAGACTGCCGGTGTCCTGGGGGCTTCCCTGCAGGAGGGGTCCATCACAGCCGTCTCCAAGCTGGGTCAAGGTCCACTCTGACTGGGCCGTCTCGAGAGGCGTGTGCCCCTTGACCCGAGCTCTGTGTCCTTGGGGGTCAGCAGGTGAGCCGGTCGGGCTGGGGTTCTGCACCCCACGTTTAAGGGCGAGTATGAAAACCTCCCGTGGGTGTGCGCTGAGGGTGGAGAGGGCACACATCCTTAGAGAGAGAATTTGCAAAGCGGTTGCCAGGAGGGCAGAGAAATGCTGGGGGCAAAAACCCAAGCTCCAACATTCTAAGGCTCAGACCATTTTAAATCCTCAGAAGAATCTCAATTCACTCTAGCAACTTCAGTGAAAATTGCTGTTTCAGCTCCAGCTGCCAAATAAAACTTCTTCCTGACCCGTGCGTACCTCTGGACTATCTCTCGGACTAAAGAATTTAAAGTTAAGGCTCGAGGCCCTCGGAAAAAGCCAACTGGCCTTCTCTTAACTCCACCATCGCTAACAGAACAGTCAGGAAATGAACAAAGCCCGCCAGAGCGCTGCTGTCTGCAGAATTCCGGTTGTCACGTCTTCCCTTCCCTGAGCTGTTTGCACCGACTCTTATCCTCTCTATCTCGAACATCTTGACAAGTTCCTTACCCATTCAGGCAGCTCCCTCGCCATTGCATACTTGCTGACCTAGAATATTAGTCTTTTGTGAGCCACTATATCAAACGCTTTCTTGAAGTCCAAGTAAATTATAGCCAGGCTTTCTCCTGTTGACTCTTTGTGCTGTTTCCTTGAAAAATTCTATCAGATCGACCAAGCGTGGTTTTCCTTTGCGGAGTCCATGCTGACTACCTGTAATTAAGCCCAGGCGAGCACTGCCCCGCGCGGTGTGTGGGACTGCGTTCTGTTCTGCCTCCCTCTGAAGCCAAGCGACATCCTGAGTAGCACACAGACGTGCGTGGCTCTCTCTCAAACAGCTGCCCAGGGCTCCCGGCCCTCTTTCCCTTCTGGACGTTCTCATCACGCCACAGTGAGGGCGGCCTCGGGGGAGCCGGGCTCGGTGGAGGAGGTGGGCGGCACGTGGATTACGGAGGCTAAAGTCCTGGGTTCAAATCCAGCTCCGTCTGCTCGGCAGCTCTGTCACCCTGAGCCGAGTCACCCATATCTCGGAGCCTCAGTTTCCTTATCTGTCAGCGGCAGTGACGGGGACCCCAGCTGGCGGGGTTGTTCACGGCATTAAATGAATGCACGAAGTCATGTGAGGCTGTTCTCCAGTGGAATGCCACGGGGTAAGTGAGCGATCCGTGGTGGCACCTGTGTGTTTGGGCACGTGGGATGCCTCCCGCCTGGTCCTAATCTCCTCGCCCGCCGTAGCCGTTCACTGTGTGTGACTGTAAATACGCTGTTCCCTTCTGAAAAATCATGCCTAGTAGACCACATAGTCTATGACCGGGATGCTTACCGAGGACAGAACTCTCTAGACCCCTGGGTCTCTCTCCACCACGTGTCCTCAGGGGAGCGGGGCTTTCCGGCTAACGAGCCGGGGGAAGGATCTGAGCAGGCTCGGCCAGCCTCCTTCTCCCTTTGGAGCTGGGCTCCCTGTCTGCAGCAAGAAGGTTCTGGCCTACTCCGTTTGCCCAGAGCAGTCTTGATTTTCGATTGCTGTTCCACAGTGATCATTAACAGCACCTTTCTTCGCTCTCACCGTCCGCCTTGCGACCCGACGGTCACCCTGGATCTTTGCCACGCGCTAAAATCGTCTCTCCCTCTGAAGGGGGCCGCGGGGGTCCGGCCGTGCCTGTGACCAGACGGCACGTCTGCTTAATTCAGGGCTGGGCGGTAACAGGCTTGCCAGGCTTCTGGGAGAAAGGCGGCCTTTTTTCTCTGTAGCTGTCAGGCCTCTGTCTAGCTCTTTGTTGGCGTGTGACTCAGGTGAGAAGAGTGCACTTCCCCCACCTGGAATTCACGCCCTCGGACCCTTCTCTTAGCTTAGCTGTCAGCCAGACAACGTTAAATCTTACCCATGACATCTTCCCCGAGTCTGGAGTAATACCAGCTACCTGCTACCTCTGAGCTCCCGGGGGGCCTCCTCTGTACCTCCGCTGTGACACCTGTCCACTTCTCCTGGGGCACGGTTGTGCTCCTTCGTGTCTTATCGTTAGCTCCTTCAGGGTCAGTCCTGCCCTGGTCTCTCTCTGTCGTCTCTAGAGTCATGACAGGAGCTTTGCTGGTAGAAAGCACTGAATAAGAATTTTTTAAATGAAAGCGTGGATGAGTGGGTGAATGAGCCGGCTTGATCTCTGAGAGTTGAGATTACAGAGGTACGAACGGCTGCTTTGTCCCTGGACTGCAGACTGACGCTTCAGTCTGTTCCAGTCAGACTTGCAATTATGTCTACGTATAGAAATGCAATTCATGGGGGCGCCTGGGTGACTCAGCGGGTTAAGCGTCCAACTTCGGCTCCGGTCGTGAGCTCACGGTCCGTGGGTTCGAGCCCCGCGTCGGTGCTGACAGCTCGGAGCCCGGAGCCTGCTTCGGATTCTGTGTCTGCCTCTCTCTCTGCCCCCCTCTCAAATTAATAAACATTAAAAAAGTTTTAAAAAGAAAGAAAGGCGATCTGTAAATGTGGGGCTCACAGACAGCGTAGACAGGGAACAGACATCTAGAAGATGGGTAACTATGGAAAATGCTCTGTGTTGGCTAAGACTTTTCAGTTGCAAGTAACAGTAACTCGGCTCCAGCCAGCTACCCGAAAAGGAGCACGTGCTGGTTCACAGTCCACGCAGGCAGAGATGGGGACAGGGGAAGGAGGGGAATAGTTGGATTTCAGGAGCAGGTGGAAGCAAAGATTCGGAGGCAGGACGCACGCCCCTTCGTGGTCTCTCTCTGCCTTTGGCTTCATTCTTTTTCAGCCCAAATGGGAGGGAACATGGCCACCAGCTGATCTCAGGTGTTAATGTGCTTGACACTCCGTCACAGAAGGGAGATGGCCTCTTCTTCGGTTCAAGAGCCACGGGAAGGACGCTGGTTATCTCAGCTGGTGTCCGACACCCACTTCTGAACCGATGCCCCATGGCCGTGGGTAGGAGCTGGGAGGAAGAAAAAGTTGGAAGGACAGGGAAGTTCAGGAGGGGACCAAGGGGCTGGGGGAGGGTGGGTGTGGAGGAGCAGCTCAGGGGAGGGAGGCACCGGGGGGCTGGACAATGGCTGCCCGCCAGTGAGAGTGTCCCGTTGCCCTCCTCCCCTCACTGCTTGCACTCCAGGCCTTTGTTCCTGATGTCGGGGTGACGGAGGGCAAGGAAGACTGGAATAGAGAAGCAAGGCGCTAATGAATTACAAACCACGGCCCGCTGGGGGCCGTTAGACCCGAGAACAGAGCATTTTCGAAATGGCAGGGTAAAGGACCGTCACGGCAGCCACCTGCTGCTGCACACAGCGTGGTCCTTATCGGGCCGAGCCGTGAGCGGTGCGGGAGGAAGCGTTGCAAGGCACCAGGCCTGGGAAGCAGTTTGTGAGTGTTACTGTCGCTACCAAACGTTGCTCAAACTCTCCTGTCACCCTCTGCACAACTTGGGCTACTACAAAGTCACCCAGTAGCAGTAACCCTTGGCAAGCTTCTGGTTTCCCTCCTCTCAAGCCTCAGTCTCCTTAGTGCTAAAGGGTGGTGATAGCATCTCATGAGCAGGATGGTTGTGAGGGTGACAGAGGGTGGGTGTCCCTGAGACTCAGTAGGAGGAGGCTGCTCTCACGAGGGATGGAGTCTGGTCTACAGGCAGGTCTTCTACCCGCCAGACACCTGCTGCTCCCATTTCCCTCCTCCTGCAAGCGATGACAGAACGGTTCCATGGTGAGGGTTTTGTTCTGGAACGTTCTGCCTGACTCTGCACCCCCGAGAACATCTGACCGCCCTCTCCCGTCGTCTGCTCAGGTGCAGCGAGCAATGAGACAGACTCCGAGGTTGTGGGTATGGCTCCCCTCATTCTCCGCGGACTGCATCTGCCTGTTGGAGAGTCAACTAGCCCTTTGTGAAAGAGCCCGGGGGTGGGGAAAACAAGAGCAAATCCTGATACAGGCATTGGAGTCTCTGGAGCCAGCTTGGGCTGAAGCCAGACCCTTGCTCTTTTGGGGGAGGGGGCCACGCAAGGGGGCAGGGTTTTCCACAGGCCCAGGGAGGTTGGGATTTAGGTGCAGTGTCTCTCTGCTCCGGCCCAGATGTGACACGAAAAACTCCAACTCTGGCCTACAGACCCATGCCTCTGTGTACGTTTGAGCCCCGACAACGTGGCGGTACGTTTCCTATGCAGCCCTTGATTTAATCGTGACAACAGTTTTTACAGGAATTTACTATTGTTTAATCTCCACTTTATAGATCGCACAACTAGTAATTGGTTGAGGGAGGGTTTGAAGCCTGACATTCAACTCAGGCAATGGTGTCTTGTCTACACTGTTGTTCTTCATCCAAGGACTTTGTGTCCTTGAACAATGAGTGCTTGGATGGTGAGCGTGGTGGACCCTTCTGTGCTGCAGTGTGGGTGGTGTGGGGCAGGCAGTGGACACCCCACACTCCAGAGTGATGACTGAGCCGCGTGACGACCGCCAGGAGGGAGAAGGCAGCACAGAGTGGCTGAAAACAAAGTAAATACTAAGCAAAGTGTTTGTCTTTCTTGTGCACCTGAACTCTGGGGCTAAGAATCTTGCTTGCTACACGTTGTTTCTCTCATCCATTGAGTTCTGATTTCTGCATGTGGCTCCCCAGGGGTGACTCAGCCCTGCCACCACAGTGCCCATCTGGGATGCACCTTTTTACCCAAACGCTCTATCTCCGCAACCCTGAAAACGTGTGTACGTGGAATCTGTAGCTAAAAAGCGTTTAAAACGGGCTATGCTGGAACAAGGAATCACTTGTAAATAATCTCCACGGTGATGATTTTGGAAAGTGATAAATGCAATTGTTATAAAAACACACACCTTGTAATATATAAAATACAGGTTCCTAAACACACATGGAAAGTACATAATAACTGTATGTGCTGAATGAACAAGGCAAGAAATGGATGCTTTGAATTTTCTTATCAAGCTCATTCATCTTGTTTGGTCAACATTTCACCAAGATTTTCACACGAGTGTATTTTGCAAATGTAATGAAAGTTTTTCATTATGTTTTACGTAACCGTGTCTTCGCAGAAGTGGGATATGCTGGTGTCTCATCAGGAAACGTACATGCTTCCTTGACACAGAATGAATCCCTCTACTCAGTGTCAATGACAAGCGTTCATTCGTTACAGCCTGGGAGGGGAAAAAAAGGCAAAGAAGGAACTCAGTGCTAAGAATACTTCAGTAAACATGGATCCCGCTGCATGTGGCACCATCATCGCCTTATGGATTGGCAGCTAGGCCCTCAGCGTGGAACAGAAGTGCTGACATTGTTTATTGTCACAGAAGGAATTCTTCCTACATGGTGGGATTATGGCACCTCTTGCTGATTAAAGGTCCGAAAAGTCACCTCAGTATTACAATGACATCAGTCGGGCTGAGCTGAATTCATATAGCAATTCAGTTACCATCAGATTTGCGATCGTAAGTATTTTGGGAAAAGGCTGGATGAAGTGAATGGCACCATTTTTCATGATCTGTGTGAGCTAATGTGCCCTGAGTTGTAGAACAAAGTCTGTGGTAAGAGGATTCTAGATGAAGCACCCAGAAAGCACCTGTTTCGTCCTCCCCAAGTGTGGCTTGTGCGCTATCCTAGCACGGAATTCCTCAACGGAGATGATGTAAGCTGGGGCCATGTAAGCTGACAGCTGACATCTGAGCCCAGAGCATGACAGATTCTCTCGGCCAAGGCCAGGGACTCTCAACCTTGATGCTGCTGGCATTTCAGCCAGTAAGTCTTTGTTGCAGAGGGCTGTCCTCAATGCTGTGGGATGTTCAGCAGCATCCCTGGCCACAGCCTACAGGTTGCCAGTAGCACCTGCCTGGCAGTTGTGACCACGAAAAATGTCCCCAGATATGGCCAGATGGCCCCGGGGCACAGAACTATCCCCAGTGAAGAACCGGGCCGACCCATGTCCTTTAATAGCCTGTCACGGCGTCAGGACTCACGTTGGCTGTCCCCAAGTCCACACAGAGCACACGTGTGAAAGTAGCCAGAGCAAATGAGCCTCCGCTCAGCATTTGGGCTTTTCCGTGTTCCGAGAGCTCCGCGTGCCACTCGGAGAGAAAAGGAGAACGGAGTCTTCTCCAGGTCACGGAGGCACCCGCCTTTCTTCGCTCCCTGCCCGTCTCTGGGCGTTTTCTTGTCACACGGGTAGCCAAAGGTCTCCTGTAATGTTGTGGTTAATATATATTGAAGTCCCCAGTGCTCAGTAGGAACACTGGATGGGGCTCCTCGCGGTGGTACCCCAGCGCCCGGCGCAGGATTGGGCATGTAGTGGATGCTCGAGAATATCCAGAGTCAGCGTGGTTCATGCGGGCGGCCAGGCTCTCGAGGCTCTTCCTCCAGCTCTCCCTCACGCCTGGCCGCCGGGCAAGACAAGTGTTCCATTCCATTCAGAGAAACAGACATCATATACGTACATATATACACACACTTACACACACTAGAGGTGCGATATTATATAATCTATGCATCTGTTTCTCATTTAAATTCTTGTAATGGAAGAAATTAAATTCAATATATGTATGTATGTTCTAGGCACCTGGGTGGCTCAGTCAGTTAAGCATCTGACTCTTGATTTCAGCTCAGGTCACGATCTCACAGTTCATGAGTTTGAGCCCCGTGTTGGGCTCTGTGCTGCAGCACAGAGCCTGCTTGGGATTCTCTCTCTCCCTGTTGCTCTACCCCTCCCCCACTCACATTCTCCCTCCCCACCCCCCAAAGTAAATAAGTAAATACACGTTTAAATATACGTGTATTTATTACATTCTTTATGATCCACTAACTTATATACAAGGGGCACCTGGGTGGCTCAGTCCATTAAACACCTGACTCTTGGCTTCAACTTGGGTCACGATCTCACAGTTTATGAGTTCAAACCCCACATCAGGTTCTGTGCTGACAGCTCTGAGTCTGCTTGGGATCCTCTCCCTTTCACTGTCCGTCCCCTGCTTGCCTGCCCTCTCACTCTCTCAAAATAAATAAATAAACTTAGAAAATATATAAGATGATTTGTTATTACGTGTTAAATAATTTAATATTTTATATTGAATTACGCATATGTGAGTGGGAAGTAGGGATGGAATGTGGGGAACGCACACTCACACACGCACTACCCCCTTCTAGTATTCATTTCCATCTGACTTTTTTCATTAAAATAACTGTCCACCTGCTTGCCTTCTCCCCCACGGTTTCTGCTTACGCCTCGCGTGGGTATAGGATCTGGAAAGGACATTCAGAGAAGAAATTGAATGTTCCGTAAATGTGGAGACATGGTTGACGCTCTGTAGAATTAATCGGGGACTCACAGATCTAAACAGTAAGTTGGGATCGTCGTGTTGCAAATGCAAAATAAAGATTGAAGCCATCTGGTGCCGGTCAGAGTCTGAAGGAAAGGCAGTGTCCAGCACCTTCGTGACAAGTTAAACTGGTGCACGTTTGAGGGACAATTTACTCACACGCCTCAGAGCATTCCCTGCATTGCCTGGACCCAGCCACCCGGTCACTGGAAACCCCCCTGCAGAAGACCACGAACTTGTCTTCTAATAGCATTTCCTTGCTGGGAGTGAAAAGTAGATGAGAGCAGAAGGTGCAAAAACAATGCATCTTATTCTGTAAGTTTCCTGTTGTTTAGATTTTCCATGCTGAGCATTAAGGTATTATTGTATAAATTGAAAAATAAATATACTCATGGAGAGCTGGCCGATGGGCTGTTACTAATAACTCAGAAAAAAGTGTCAGTGTGTTTCTCAAACATACAAAAGTAATCTGCAACCCCACTATTTAAAAATATATAAAATATTATAAACTAATACATTTAAAAACATTGTCCTGGGGCGCCTGGGTGGCTCAGTCAATTGAGCATCCGACTTCAGCTCAAGTCCTGATCTATCCGTTCTTGAGTTCAAGCCCTGCATCAGGCTCACAGTACAGAGCTGGCTTCAGAACCTCCGTTCCCCTCTCTCTCTGCCCCTCCCCTGCTCATGCTTTCTCTTTCAAAAATAATGAACTTTCAAAAACAGAATTCAAAAACGTTTTTAAAAATATGGTCCTAAGATTAAAAAGTAAAGTGTAAGCTTAAGAAGTTGGCCTCAGAAGAGGCACACTTAACAATTTTTTTGTAAAAATTAAATTGGTACAACATTCCTGCCGAGGTGCTTAGAAACGCAAATTAAAATCTTTGAAAATATCCATTCCTTTCAACCCAGAAACTTGACTTGTAAGATTAGAGACTAAGAAATAATTATAAAAATATAACATGGGTACAAATATTTGCATTAAAAGATGTTCAGTGCATTGTTATTTATAATGTAAACACGTGGAAAGAGCGTGAACGCCTTTTACGCAGAAGTTAGTGAACTACATTATGGCATCCTATTATCTACTCTACTGCAACTCATGAGAAATAGTATAAGGACTATCACACTGAAAATACACATGGTGTTTTGTTTTTTAAAGATTTTGGAACTATACTTACAGGCTGACCCATACCAGCCTAAAGGTCCCTAGTAATCTACAAGAGATGAGATTACGTGTGGCTTTTATTTTACTTTTCGGTGTCTGTGCGTACCTAAATATCTGTATCCCTGAGGGAAGACAATTGAAACAGACGTGGAGGTGTTCATGTCAGGCACGAATCCACCTTCTCCCTCGTCAGACTTCTCCCTGGGGAGGTGATACCTCTGGCTTCTCTTGCCTGGTTGCCCCAGGAACTGAGCCAGGGGGTGGGGTGGGGGAGGCACTGAGACAAGGTGACTAAACTTCTGAGTCAGCGGAGCTGGCTTTGTCCTCTTTCGAAGCTTGAATGTGGGTGTTATTTGGGAGTGGGAACCACAGGCACATTCTGTGGTTTTTAATCCTGACGTGTCTAAAAGTTTGATGTGCTAAAAGCAGGTCAGTGGATTAGTTGAGGGCTGGAGGGGAAGAGAGTCAAGATTCACAGCCTCTGGGGTTTCACGGATGCATGGAGTCAGGAGCAACCAGGATAAAGCATCTATCGAGGGTCTCGGGGTCCACCGTCCCCAAGGTGGCATCTGGCACTTGGGACTTCCCGCCGGGGGACCCTTGGCAAGTTCCCTGCAGCCTGGAATCTTCTCCCGTGTCTCGGTCCACAGGTGGTGCTGTTCCTTCACCATGAGGAGCAGGAGCCCCGGGCTGAGTATGGGGTGGATCAGGGCAAGCGGGAGCCCCAGGGGTGCCCCGGACCTCACCCCCCTCCGCCCCCCACCGTGACGGACTCTCTTCTTGGACGCAACTTCGGTCCTTCCCAAACGAGCACCCTCTCTGTCCATATTTCTTCTCCATGCGCCTCATGCCTTGTTGTTTACAGTCTTCTAAATCCCCAAGGGTGCGGGGCAGAGGGGAGGTGTCAGGTTAGGGCAGGACGGTCTGGGCTTCTTCCAGGCTCCCGGCCCAGCACCCCCAAGGGGTGCAAGAAGTCATTTATTGCCCTTGCCGCACATTTCCTCACTCAGAAGATGGAGATGTGATGGCTGCTTTGCAGGACTGGGTTAGGAATTAGAAGCCAACACCCCAACCCACTGGCATAGTGGTTGGACCGAGAGTGTTCAACAAATGGTACTTACTGTTGTCATTATTTCCAGAGACATGTCCAGTGGACGGCTTAACATGTGCCTGAGGATAAGAAGAAAGTCTCACTATAGCATCTGCTTCAAGACAGTAGTTCCCCAGATATGATCCAGGGTACATACCCATAACTGTTGCTTTGGAGCAGTGGGAGGGGGGTCCTGCTTCCTTTTCTTAAGCCTTTATTTAAATTCCAGTTCGCTAACACACAGCGTGACATCAGTTTCAGGTGTACGACGTGGGGATTCGGCACTCCCACACGTCCCCCGGTGCTCATCACGACAGGTGCGCTCCTTCGTCCCCGTCACTTATTTCCCCCGTCCTCCGACCCCCCTCCCCTCTGGCGACCGTCGGTGTGATGTGATCTCTGTAGTTGAGAGTCTGGTTCTTGGTTAGTCTCTTTTTTTTTCTTTTGTTCCTTTGTTTCATTTCTTAAATTCCACATATGACTGAAATCATGTGGTATGTGACTTTCTCTGACTGACTTACTTTGCTTAGCATTATGCCCTCTGGTTCCGTGCGTGCTGTTGCAGGTAGCAAGACTTCATTCTTTTTCACGGCTGAGTGATATTTCATTGTGTATCTGTATAAGTCTACATACATACACACACACATATACACCACATCTTCTTTATCCGCACGTCAATCAATGGACGCTTGGGCTGTTTCCATATTTGGCGATTATAGATAATGATGTTATAAATATCAGGGTTCAGGGGCACCTGGGTGGCTTAGTCAGTTGAATGTCCGACTTCGGCTTAGCTCATGACCTCATGGTTCGTGAGTTCGAACCCCTGTCAGGCTCACTGCTGTCAACAGAGAGCCCACTTTGGATCCCTCTTTCTGCCCCTCCCCCACTCTCTCTCAAAAATAAAAATGAAAAAAAAAAATTAAACATCAGGTGCACGTGTCCCTCTGAATCAGTGGTTTTGTACACTTTGGGTACATTCCCAGTAGTGCGATTGCTGGATTGCAGGGTAGTTCTATTTTTAACTTTTTGAGGGAGGGAGGGTCATACTTTAACTTTCTTTTTTTTTTTTTTTAATGCATTTGGTAGACATTTGTGTGAAGACACCAAACATCATTGTTCCTATCACTCCCCGAGAATCTATCTTAGAAAGATAATCTAATGCTCACGAACGTGTGAGTCCTCTAATGCTTCAGACATTTGATCTCTAAGCCTTCAGGACTACTGTGCCCATTTTGCAGATAAAATAGCTGAGGTACAGAGATGTACCCTGGGAGGCAGCCGCCAAGTCCCAGAACCAGGATGTGGCCCCGGGCCTCCTGGCTCAGAGCCGCCACACCCCACCCCTCCCATCCGCCCAAGGCGCCACCTCGAGGAGCCCAGCAGCACTTGCCAGTGTCCCTTCAGCGGATGGGCCACTGCTCTGTGTTGTGCATTTCGCCTGAATATTTCAACGTGTATTTGTGGCATTATTCAACATTTATGGAGTCTGAAATATTTATACCGCACAAATTGGTTCCCCACAGACCCGTGGCTGGAGGGAGGCAGTTTTATCAAAACAACCGCAATGGTAACGAACACAAAAACTCGTGAGGTCCTTGAACTCTCCGAAACTTTTCAAGTGAGAGCTCCTAAGTGAGGCACACCCAGATTCAGTTTGGAAAATTCCACGAGCGGATCGATGAAGAGACAAAATCCAAGGGGAATGAGTCTTGGAGCAACCTGGTTCAGTTGGTCCCCATACCGCCAGGAGAAGAGTTCCCATTTTTGTAGTCTGTGCACATCATGCCCAGAGAAGCAGAATGCTCGTATCTCACTCTGATTAAACAAAATGTGGAACTAGACCTGATCTTGGACTTCATACGGGAAGACACTCAGCTGCATCATCCCTAATTTTAAGCAGCTGTGTGATTTAGAATCGACCCCCCAAATCACTATTCAAGACCACGTCTTCCTTCATAACAAAAACGCACAGTGTAAAAAATCACTTTATGTTCATATATTTTATTCTCATTAACTCACACATAAGCAGTTTCCCCCAATTTGTGTTCTGTGCTGTGTTAAAGCAAAGTGAATATGAATCAAATTTTTATCATTTCTTTAAGCTATTAATTCACCTTTGAGAACTTTTTTGATGCTGTCTGCTTTAATCTAAGCCTACATTTATATTTCATAAACTCCTCTTGGTGCCCCATCAATATATTATAATTTAAAAATGTTTCGTGGTCCAGTAAGTTTAGAAAATGCTGATCTAGAACTATCTAAAAATGTTTTCTTGTCATGTAGAAGAGAGAGAACAGTTTTTGTAGCTGGGAACAGTTCCACCATCTGTTTTGATAATCTCTGATCAACAGTGTCACGGGATGGGCTATAGATCCAAATTCGGTTCAAAAATGTCCCTAAAGAAGAAGTGGCGGCGCCCTTGGGTTTTACCCTTGGCGGCATCAGAAGCCAGGGGAGCGTTTCCGTACAGGACAGATAAGCACTGACTTACTTTTGAAAGGATTGTTCTGGCCATGTTGAAAGAGAAAGTGGAAGGGAGATTGGAAGCATGAGGGAACTTGCTGGAAGCATCCAGCAGGAGAGAGTGACAGCTTGGCCCACAGTGGCAGCAGTGTGGATGGTGGGGGGTGGTTAGACGGTGGACATGCTCTGAGGTGTAGGGCTTACTACACTTGGGTGTGGGTGTGGGACAGGGAGAGGGGGAGTTGACATCTCTGGCCTGAGAACCTGGAGAGATGCACTTTCTACCTGCTAAGATAGAAGAAGTCCATGGTTGAATTTTGGGTGCTGGACCAAAAGTTCAGTTGGAACATTTTAAGTGTGAGTCGTATCTTAGGCACCTCATTGCAGGTGCTGAGTGGGAGTCTGGATCATACGGGAAAGGGGTTTGGGGACTCCAGAATCGGGCCACTAGCATATAGATGATTTGGCCGTAGACAGGATGAGATCCCTCAGGAAGGTGGTTTTCAAGCTTGACTGCACATGGCGATCACCTGTGAAGCTTGGAAAACATACTGATGCTTCTGTTCCACCCAAGAGATTCTGATGGGATTGATCTAGGGTGCACTGAGAGTTTTCAACTCCCCAGGTGGTTCCCATGAGCGGCCCAGTTTGAGAAGAACTACCCAAGGGACCTGGTAGAAATATCTAAAGAAGTGAACAGAACTGAGCCCTGGGCTCCAGGAGGTCCAACGTTTCGAGGTTAAAGAAATGAGGAGTAACCAGTACAGGAGATGAGAAATGTCAGTGAGGAGAGCGTGGGACCAAGAAAGTCCGTTGTCACAGAGGCCAAGTGGAGAGAAGAGAATATGAGCAGCGGTGCCAGAGGCCGCAGACAGACAAGATGAGAAGGGACCCGGAGGCCCAGCTGTGGAGGGTGGTGGCAGTCCTTCACAGAGCTGTATGGTGCAAAGGGGATACAGAGAGGAACTTGCTACAGGAGTAGACAACTCTTTAGAGAAAACCAGTATGCGGGGAACAACGTAAAGTGGGCTGAAGGGGCTACGGGATCCAGAGAATCTGCACGTTGGTCTGTTTCTTGGGTTTTGACGGGAATCATACCACTCATAGATTTAACACTGTAAATATGATCCAAAGGACCGAGAAAAATGGGTGAATGGCTGCAGCCATGTCCTGGAGCATCTCAGAGGAGAGAGACCCGGTGCCAGGTCAGAGGGGACGGCCTTGGAGCAGAGCATGGGCAGCCCAGGTAAGCACAGGGAGGGTGGGAGGGAGGGTGTCGTCCTTTGGGAGGGGAAGGAGGGGAGAAGTCCGAACCGAGGCTGCCGAGTCTCCACCCCAGTGTCTGATTCGGTGGGTGATGCCGATGCTGCTGGCCGGGGACCCCGCTCTGAGAACCGCTGGACGGGGGGTGGGGAGCTGTGGAAACCCGCCAGGCTGCGCGGAGTGCTGGCTTGAGGTGCTTCCCCCCAGCTGCTTTCGCTGTGGGGGTGCAGGAGCAAGTAAAGACTTAGAGGTGACCACAGGGGACTTGCCCAGGTGAGCCCAGGAGGAAGCAAACCTCGTGCATCCCAGAAAGCCGTGAGCGAGTTTGCTTTAACGATGAAATGAATACCTCATCGTTAGTAAGAACTCCGTTCCCCGGGGCCGGGTAAGAAGTGTGGGTGTGTAGATGTGTGTCCACACACGGTACAGTTTCCCACAGTGTGAGAAGTTATGCAAGGCTCACATACGCCCCCAAATGTGCGTCTCCGAGCTTCATTATCTCGTCGATAGAGTGCAAACAATGTCTGCTTCAAAGGACTGTAATGGTTTAAGAGTTAAGTCGTTATCTTTTGTGTGCGCAAGTTCACGGCTATGTGCTCGGAAGGAAGTTAGTACATCCTCGCGCCTTTATGTTCTACACATTTGATTATTCCCCCTCTACTGGGTCTTACACTCCCTGGGGTCTTGATGGTCTTGCCCCCTGTATCGGGTGTGGTGAAATGTCTCTAAGCCTGGCCCCCATCCGTCTTGTCTTGCTCAAGGAGCAGGTGCAGGGTCCTGAGAAAATGGCAGGTGGAGGTGCCACAAGGGTGTGGATGTGTGTACTTTTCACTTTACACGTGTGGGTGCGTATTTATGTATATATACATGTATGGAGCCAATAAATTGTGTCTAAGTGGCTAATGGTCACTGCGTCTTCCCAACTGTTAGATGAACAAGCAGATATGAGGTCCTACCCCAAACACGCAGTCTCAAGGCATAAGTTGGTGAGCCTTCAGCAGCTCCCGAGTAACACAATTTTCAGACAGGATGAGCGCAAGTTGCCGCTCGACTCTAATGGTCTCCCGTAAGTCTGGGCTATTCGGTAGGGGTCAGGTTGCTAGCCACTAAGAATGAGTATCAATGCCTTCGGGAGTCCTACGCAGAATTCAGTTAAGCCTACGGAATGGCTGCTTCCTTATCAGCTTTCAGAAACACTGGTGCTCCAAACCCTCATCAGGGCCAACCTGAGAACCAGGAATTACTATTATGTCATTGTCAGTGAATCAGGACGTAAAATCCTTGATGACACCCTTGAGACATTGGAGAACCAATTCTTGATTATCTGTTGCTTTGAATTTACACTTTCAGGAGAAATGATTTCTCCCCAAGTTCACCTCTCCGGTGGCTTTTAGTCTTGGATCTGCGATGCTCAATCATCACATACTCACGTACTCCTCTCCAGTTCCCTTAAGCTTCTTCCCCAGCAGGACTGAGGCCCAGCTTACCTTTGTGGCCTCTGTGCAGATCAAGGGTCTGGCTCAGTAGGGGTGTGGCTGGGAGTCAGGAGGGGAGAGAGCTGGGAGTTCTCTCTGTGCACAAGTGATTGGAATCCCCCCGATATTTCAGACCTGCTCTGCTTGGCTTTTCTTCAGTTGGAGGAAATGGGTCAAAGAAACATTTGTTGGGTCAAGGCTCACAGTGGGCTCCCTGCCGCCGCCTCCCTGTGGCAGTGAGCGCCAGGACACCTTGTCACGAGACCATGTCACAAGGATCTTTTCTAACATTTTGTCTCCGCGATGCGGATTCTTTGCAAAATCGGTTCAGATATGTGTGTTTTCTCTAGCAGCTGGATGGATAAGTCCACGCAGAAGAGAAATGTTGTTTTATGCAAACTGTAAGTCTCACTAATAAGACTTAAGGGAAGGAGGGCTGTCTTCAAAGTAAAGAGAATTATTGAGATCTTTGCGCACAGCCTCAGCTGTGGAGACTTGCACCGCTGGGTGTGATAATGTAATTGTAGTAGTTGTGGAGGGTTGATGGACTGCTCCCGATTTTCCACTGCCCCCCCCCATAACATGAGTCTACTTCCCTGCCCCCCTTAACACCAGGCTTGGTCACTGGACCTTCTTTGGTCAATAAAGTGCACATAATCCTCATAATCATGGAGGAGAGTCCACAATTATGCCCAAGTCCCACAGGAGGCTCTGGGACCCCCACGCCCACCCCACCATCAAAGGCAGAGAAAGTGTGGGGCAGAGTTGCGGCCACCCCGGGAACCTGGGCAAGATCAAAGCCTTATCATTGCCAGCCCCTCAGATGCTGGAGTAATCTGTTACCACGGCATCGCTGAAAGAAAACTAATATAATAATAAAACGAATTTTAATTGCTTCAGGTGCTGTTCCAAGTGTGTTTCTTGTACTGGCTCATTTGCTTCTCACTGCAACTCTCTTATTCTCCTGGTTGGAGAGGAGAAATGGCTGGGCCCAAGAGTCCCTCACCCCTAGTGGCCAGGTCATAAGGAATGGTACCATTACCCTAATGCAGGCAGGCTGGGCGACCAGTGTCCGGCTCTCAGCCACCAGCCTACCCGCTGAAGCAGGACAGGACAGCTTCCATTGGGTCCGTTCAGACAAAACGGGTGGTTTCATTTGCGGGGTGAACTCACCCCAATAAGGGAAGAAATTGGAATCCCAAGGATCCAAAGCTGACATCAGATTTAGGAATCATTCTGGAGTCTGTACCATGATTTGCACAGTGAGTCACAAAGGAAAAGTTAAAACTGGGAAACTTTGTGGGTCCCTTCCAACCCCCCAAACTCACATATCATGGATGCTGAATTTCAGGGGCGCCTGGGTGGCTCAGTCGGTTAAGCGTCTGACTTCGGCTCAGGTCATGATCTTAAAGTTTGTGAGTTCGA
Source organism: Lynx canadensis (assembly GCF_007474595.2). NCBI lineage: Eukaryota > Metazoa > Chordata > Mammalia > Carnivora > Felidae > Lynx > Lynx canadensis. The sequence continues at coordinate 2,816,717 of NC_044305.1, read as the reverse complement.
GCCCCGCATGGGGCTCTGTGCGGACAGCTCAGAGCCTGGAGCCTTCTTTGGATTCTGTGTCTCCCTCTCTCTGCCCCTCCCCCTCTCGCGGTCTGTTTCTCTCTCTTAAAAATAAATAAACGTTAAAAATAAAAGAATGCTGAATTTCAAAATAAAGGCCAATTGATATAGGGGGCCAAGAGAGTTACCACATTATATCCAGGTATTTGTATCTCTTACTAATTGACTAGTTTATAATAACATTTTTCTTCCCAATAAAACGAGGACTATTCTTTTTTTTTCCCATAACATCTTTATTCTGAAATAATTTTACCTTCACAGAAAAATTGCAAAGGTAGAACACAGGGTTCTTGCATGCCGTTCACGCAGCTTTCCCCAATGTCCACGCCGTCCGCAGCCACGGGACCGACGTCCACATTGTTCACAGCCGTGGTACCGATGACCACGCCATGCACAGCCATGGTACGTCTGTCAAGACCAAGAGCTTTCCCGGTATCACTGAAGTCCACGCTCCACGTCTTGGGTCCAGCCCCTTCATCCCTCCATTCTCCCAGGTGCTCTGTGCACAGATGGTGGGTTCCTAGAGGAAAAGCCAGCGGGACGGTGGGACTCCCCCCAGCCTGCAGACCAGGGCCTCTCCCCCCTCAGCTGACCCACTCCTGTCCTTCAGCAACTTGTTTAAAACGTTCTCATTCAATGTCCCTACCAATTTGCATGGCATCTGCCCAGGTAAGCAAACGCTCAGGCCTCTCTCCCCCGGCATGCGCCCGGCTCTCGCCAGGTCTGGGATTGGTTATTTGCTTTGCAACCTCACTGCTCTGATGCTGGACTCAAGAAAGTCATGCACTTGCGGGTTTTCCGGCTCTTTTCTTGCCAGGTTGGAAGCTACACTCACTCCAGCCCTCCCCAGCCCCACACCCGGGTCGAGATGGCTCCGTCATTATACAAAAGAGCACATCCGTGTTCTGGAAATGTCAGTACGTGGGAACATGTTTTAAGAGACAAGAAGAGGGGCGCCTGGGTGGCGCAGTCGGTTGGGCGTCCGACTTCAGCCAGGTCACGATCTCGCGGTCCGTGAGTTCGAGCCCCGCGTCAGGCTCTGGGCTGATGGCTCGGAGCCTGGAGCCTGTTTCCGATTCTGTGTCTCCCTCTCTCTCTGCCCCTCCCCCGTTCATGCTCTGTCTCTCTCTGTCCCAAAAATAAATAAACGTTGAAAAAAAAAAAAAATAAGAGACAAGAAGACAAATGCTGAAAATACTTGTAGAAGGTTCTTGATCAGATCGGATAACAGCTAGGAACATCGTGTGTGTCCGTGGGCGAGGGCTGCCCTACGGTGGGACTGCACATGTGAATGCTGTGTGCTGCTCTGTGGCGTGTGGCTGTGTCCACGCGACGTGGACAAAGCCCTCTGGCGCATCACTAAGTGAAAGCCCAGACTCCGAATCGCATGCCGGTCCTGCAGTCCCGACCACGCCGACGTGGAGGAGATCATGCGTGAATGCGCGTGCATGTCTGCGTGTGGCAGCTGTGTGGCCGCTGAACGTGTCGCCGAACCACCGAGAGCAGTTGCGGCTTAATGCCGGGGTTCCAGAGGGCATCTTACCTTGTGCTTTTCGTCATCATTCGAATTTTCTCGAATATGCGTGTAGCAATGAGTGTGTGTTTAGGATGAACGTGTGTAGGCAACAGCGATTTCCATTTTTAAAAAGAGAGGAAGGCCAAGCCAGCTATTATTTTCGTTTTGGTAAAAGTGTCCGGGAGTCAGAACACATGCCACAGAGCAGCGCGGGTCGGCACGTCCCGACTGTGGCAAGACTACCTGTGAAGAACTCAACAGCCTCTGGACGGGAAGTTTCCAAAGCCAAGTCTGCAGACGGGGAGGCCACACAGCGTCTTCGCCGCGAATACGGGCTCCGGAGCCCGCCCACCTTGGTTCCCACTGTGGCCTTGCTGCTCGGGGCCCGAGGCTTTAGGCAAGTGATTTCCTGCTCAGGGCTCCAGGTTTCCCATCCTTGACGAGTGAGAGCCATAAACCCTTCATGAGGTTATTGCGAGGGCTTAATGCCATCACATGTGCCAGCCGGACATGCAGTAAGTGCTCAATAAACATGTGTCACGATTCCTACGAAGCCCAGGTCAAGCCGGAGTGTGGCAAATACAGTTCTCGAGATGATACTAGGCTAATCCAGTAAGGGAGGGGTTTCCTGGTGGGGCCCCCAGGTGTTCACTTCTGAAGATTTCTGGAAACCCTCCATCAAGGTCCCTGGCCTGTGCTCCGTGAAGGTGGCTTTGACTCATCCACGAGGCTGCTGGGATGGCAGTGCGTCCTCACTCCGCTGGCTCAGCGTGGGGAGTTGGGGTACAGCCTCCCCCCACCACCGGCCCACCTGGACAGCGCCACTGAGAGCACAGAGCAAAGGCTACTGTCACAGTTGTTGTGTTGGCAACACAGACGTGGCTGAAAGGTGTCCCACAGCGGAGACTCGGACTGGGGCTCTGTTCTGAAGAACAGGGACACGTGGAACAGGTTCACCGTTCCACTTGCGGGGTGGTGCAGTTCCGTGTGGCTCCACACGGAAGCCACGTCTGAGCAAACAGACCAGGCCAGCTGGGTTTCAGATGTTGCCCAACGTGGCCGTTTTTCTTCTTTTCCATTGGAATCCCGGCAGCTACAGGAGTCAGCAGCCTATGTGCTCGGCTGAGTTCTAAACTGCACATTCATTAATTGATCATTATTAAAAACCACATTACAGCGGTGCCTGGGTGGCTCAGTCGGTTAAGTGTCCGATTTCGGCTCAGGTCATGATCTCGCGGTTCGTGAGTTCGAGCCCTGAATCGGCCTCTGTGCTGACGGCTCGGAGCCTGGAGCCTGCTTTGGCTTCTGTGTGTGTCTCTCTCTCTGCTCTTCCCCCACTCGTGCTCTGTCTCCTTCTCTCTCTCTCCAAAACAAACATTAAAAAAAATTTCAAAACCACATTACAGAGGTATGATTGACATATAAAAGGTCGTACGTAGTAAATGTATAAACTTGTTGAGTTGAGGGATGAAACCACTGTCACCTCCCAAAGTTTCCCCCCACTCCCTTTATTATTATTATTGCTTTCAATTTTGTGGTAAGAATACTTAATATAAGATCTACCCTCTTGGAAAGTTTCAAGTATCCAACACAGTATCGTTAGCTACAGGCGGTGTGCTGTGGGGCACCTCTCCAGAACGTTCCTACGCATAACTGAAACTTCATACCTCTTGGGCAAACGTCCCCCAGTCCCACCCTCCACCCCCGTAACCACTGTGGGTTTGCTGCTATGAGTCTGAGCATATTAGATTTCACTCGTGAGTGAGATCACACAGTATTCATCTTGTGCAATTGGTTTATTTCACTTCGCATAATGTCCTCGAGGTCCATCCGTGTGTTGGGGCAAATGGTAGGCTCTCCTTCTATTTAGAGGCTGAATAACATTGCAGTGTGTGGATATATTCTCATCTTTGTCCGTTCACCCAGCAGTGGACAGTTAGGCTGGTCCCGTGTCTTGACTACTACGAATGATGCAGCAGTGAACGTGGAGAGCAGGTGTCTCTCTGAGATCCCGATTTCATTTCTTGTGGATAAGTACCCAGAAGTGGGATGGCTGGATTACATGGTAGCTCCATACTTAATTGGACCAGTCTTCATACTGGTTTTCATGACAGCTGCACCAGTTTGCATTCCCACCAGCGGTGCAGCAAGGATCCCTTTGTGCACATCCCCACCAACACTCGTTACCTTTTGTTTTTCTTAAAACCAGCCGCCCTGACAGATGTGAGGTGAGATCTCACTTCAGTTTGGATTTGCAACATCCCTGAGAGTCAGGGATGTTGAGCACCTTCTAATAGACCTACTAGCCGCTTGCGTGTCTCTCTGGAGAAACGTCATTCGGGTCATTTGTCCGTGTTCTAACAGGGTGAGCCTAGCCTGCACCTGCGGTCAAGACGGATGTTCACTTCACGCCGTTCCCGGGGCTGAACCCAGGCGGAGGTCACCCAGGGCCCTGCCTCTTCAACGCATGTTTTCTCATTTGCATTCTCCGCCCCCCACCCACCCTGGTGCTGTGGCCTCTGCCCTGGGACCAGAGCTCTCATGGAGGTGTTCTGTGTGGACGGCTGTTTATATGGCTCTTTCTGGGAGGGGAACACAGGCTGCAAGCCCATTTTCCACATGCTGCTTTCCTCTTGATTTTTTTCCGTAGCCAGTAAATCACTCATTCACCATCTGGAAAGCCCTCATTATGGCAAAGGCACTCCCTTACCTTCTGGAATGCTCGGTCCAAACGCGTAGTCAGCCCACCGTTTAGGCGGAAGTGTTACATGACCGGTCAACGCAGAACATGTGCAATGTCATCATGCTACCTGGATGCACTCGGCAGGTTAGCACATCAGGGAGGTGACTCCGGCCCTCGGTCACCAGCACTAGGAAACCTTCACCGGTGGCTTTGACTTTGGGCGAGTTGATCCACTGGGCCTGAGTGGAAGGTCCTCCCTTGAGAAGTACTCAGCTCTTAGCCTGCGGGCCACAGCACAGATCGCGGGGGACGATGTCCAGCCAGTGCAGCCCCCAGCACCGGGGGCCTCAGAGCGGGAAGATCATTATTCCGTTCCCAGCTGCTTCCAGGCAGAAGCAGGGAGCCCGCTGGGGCTGCAGGTCTGCGGGGCGTTCGACACGCCCCACAGGACACCGCGAGGTGGTGGGAAGGGGACGTGAGGCTGGGCTCCAGAGAGGGACGGGCAAAGTCGGGGACACTGAGGCAGCGTCTGAGCAGACGAGATGGGAGAGGCTGGACAGTAGAAGGAGGCGGTTTAACAAGGCCTCTGCCTGCAGGGTAAAGAGCTCGGCCTTCGTCTTTCGGGCCGGGGCAGGGGGCCAGGCAAGAGTCAGAGAGACAGGTTAGGAGGCTGTTCGATAAACATGGCCGGAGGTGCGAAGCTGGTCCAAGACAACGAGACAGGAGCAGGAGAAACGTCGAGGAGGCAGGATGGTCTACAAGTAGAAGAAGGACCCTCAACTCTGGGAAATGTGCGGTGATCGAGAAGAATGTATTTTTACGTATTTGTTTTGTCCTAAAAGTGGACACATACAAGAGCCCTTGCTTCTCACAAAACAGTCTGTCAATAAAGAGCATACGCGTCCTCTGCAGAATGATGGGAGAAAAACCCTCAAGATGGCTGTGTAGTTTGCTGCGAACCTCACAGCACTGAGCTGGGGTCAATCATAAAAATCATAGTCAAAATGAGATTAGGGAAGATTTAATTTTTCATTTTTTTTTTATTAAATGCATTTGATCTTAGAAGTCAGTAAAACCTCAAATATTTTAAAATACAAAGTAATTTTTTCCTTCCATTAATCCTTTCCAAAGACTCTAATTTGTATAAGGATTTCAAAGTCTCATAAAAATAGAAGGTATGATTTTTTTTTTTTAATGTAGAAAGGGAAGGATTGCCTCAGAAGCGTCTGCAGCTGAATAGCAATATTATCGTATCTGAAAAAAAAATTGGTGTATTGAAGGCCATTCCAAGCATCTAGCAATTTTGAGGCAACATCCCTCTCTGTACTGATGAGTTCTCTTGACAGACAATACAGAAACGGTTTCTTTCTCTTTTTTCTTTCTTTTTCTCTTTTCTTTTTAGGTGAACACCACGCACCAGCATCTCAAAATCGTTCGGAGAAATGGGATAAAAATGTTCACTAAAGGTGATGAGGAAATTCAGATGAGACCTCAAACAGCCCCAATGAGAAAGCAGGAAATCAAAGAGATCAGGGGTAGGTCAGGCTGCTCTCTGCAATGATGCATCTGGAAGAAGCCTGTTCAGGTAAGGGCTTAATTAGGGCTGTCAGTCACACTAATTGCCTGTGATTAAATGGCATGAGTCAGCAGGGCGGTGACTGTGCCCAGTGACAGGCCTGGCCCCATCGACTGGGAACTCAGAATCGGGGATCGAGAGCCTCGCCCGTGGGGGACAAGTGGTCCCGATGTCCATTCACACATATCTCCCATCAGCACCGATGCGAACCCCCTGCTGTCCCAAACGACGAGCGCTTGGCTCTGTCGCCATCATCACATCAAGTGCCAGAGGAAGCACCCAACATCCTTCCTTTGCGTTCCATGCCTCCAAGGTGTGGCTAGGGACTTCAGTTATTGGTATTAGTAAGGACAGCCCCAGGGGCAGACTAGGCACGGCCAGAGTCAGACACCTTCTGATGCCGAAAGCTCCCGTTTCTCTCTTGAATGTCCTCCCTCTCAGCACCCCAGGCGCACCCAGGTTCCCGGTTGCGGGCTGTGGGAGGTGTGTCTGTCGGAGCCCCTGCTGTGTCTCATTTCCGTTCCGAGCCTACGGTTGGCACCTTTCCAAGAAATCCGTTCTCAATGCCGCTTCTCTCCTGTCCACTGACCACCTCTTTTCCAAATCCAGCCCAGGCTTAGGGGGGCTCTCCCCGCTCCCAGTCCTACCCCGGGGGAGACCACCCACCCACCCACCCAACGCCTCTTGGTGTTCTCTCTGTGCGCGTTTCCTTCCGTTCCAACACTAACTCGCTCTGCCCGGGGACATCGGAAACCGGGTGCTGTGCTCCTGGAAGGCCGATATCTGTGCTCGCTTCCTGTCTGTGGTTGCCACACTGTTTTCTAAAGCGCTCTGTGTTTTCAAAGATATTTTAAACGCAGAGTGGATGCTCTAGAAATGTTAATTGGGTCATATATGGCGGGACAGAGCCAGAAGCCCTGGGGAGGGGGCTGCAGAAGATCCCAGAATGTCGGTTTTCATCTGGTTGACTTTGATCGGATACCAAATAAAGCAATAAAAATGTTCACCTTCTGAGCCCCGCCTTCTGCCTCACGGAGTCTTCGAGGCTGTGGCAGCAATAAAGTAGGTGGGGGTGTTAGAGGGGAAAACATAAATTAGGTCATGAGAGGATAAAGAGACGGATTTTCAATAGGCTTCAACCTTCGGAGTTGGGAGGGCCTAAATTAAATGGATCATACGAAATTCAATAAACAGGGATTGTAGACGGCAGATGATTTATCCCATTATAATTTGAATTAAACTCAAGCATCAATAACACCCCTGACCCAAAGGTTATTAAGAGACAGCTAATAACACAGACTGAACCAGCACATGTTGTATATTACTGCTGAGAATTTAGGACTCAGGCATTTAGGGCAGGGGGATTGATTGCTTGAGAGATAAATTTCATCCTTGGTGCCACAGAACAGCCCACAGGAGGAGAGGCGGCCAGCAGTGTCCCCAGGCCACCAGCCTGCAGCCCACAACCCACGCCCACATAAGCAAGACAGCCTGAACAATGCCCTCAGCTTGGCGAGAGCATGGACACAGACACATTCTTCTCGACTGTGGGTTTCCAGCTTTCATGTCCCTCCAGCATTTACTTTAGGAAACTTGCAATTCATTCTCTGCCCCTTTGAAATGTACGAAAATTTCTCCCCAGCCTCTTGCTGTTTTACAGCCCAGGAAATAACCTTTCTCAAGGGCCTGGAAGTTGCCTCTTTGAAAGGAAATAATGAAGGAGACGGCACCCTTGTGTCCCAGTCCCGGCGGGAAGAGGAGCCTAACCTTCACGGGTGCCGATTAGCAAACAGACAGCGGATCGCAGAGAAACACATCCATAGGCTCAGGAGTAACTCAGCCTGCTCTATGCATCTCACCAGTCTTCTCCCACTGACGCCCCCCGGACTTCACGAGGTCGCCCCAGTGCTCACACACTCTCCCACCTTGGGCTTCGGGACTCCGCTCCCACTGCGATGGTCCAGGTATGGTCTCGCTCGCCTGCCCACTTTGCTGCAGCCCTTCCTCTGACACATGTCTGCAGGTGTCACAGGAGCCACCGACTCCCGCCCGGATCACTGCTCTCACGAGCCCTGGGCGGCGCTGCTGTGCGCCTGGGGGTGCCGGCCTGTTGCTTCTGTTTGTATCAGATCGTTCCGACTGTGTTCAAGCGTGAAAAACGGACCGAATCAATCATACGACTGGACCTAGCAAATCTGGAAAGAACGGGCTCGCGGGGCGTTTGGTTCCCAGATCACTTTCTTCCCACGCATCTAATTCCGGCTCCGAAGCTTCTGGTTGGCATTTGTCACCTTAGTCATTTGGTTTGATAGGATTTTTGCTTTTCGACACCATTTAGGCAATAACATGGGCCGAGTCTAATTGCATCATAAAAACAGGAGCACTTTGGAGCGTTCTTCTCCGTTTCCACACACTTGCTCCTTTAATCTTGCAGGCCCCCCGGGGAAAACACCCTCATCTCCATTTCACTGATGAGGAAGCCAGGCTCAGAAAGACAAGCGTCTCGCCCAAGGTCACCTGCATGGGCAGTGCCAGAGCTGGCACTGGAAACCACACCCTCTGCACCCAAGTCTACTGATTTCATAGTGAAATGTAGCAAGCGTTTGCTTTGATGCAGTAGGGATCCCAGCGTGGGCTTAACATGGGAGCAAACATGCGAGCTGGCAGGGCACCTGGACCAGAGACCAATTTCTTGATGGACCACCGTGGGGGAGGGGCCGTCCTCCTGGCAGAAGCAAGGGTGGAGGGGCTGGGTGCTGCGTGTGTCCAGGACAGGCAGGTGTTGACTGGGGAGTCGGCACGGGATTTGTTACAGCAGGGCCAATGAGCCCGGCTTTCCCACTTAATTCGGCAAGACTTCAGGCCCCCTGTGCCGTGCAACGCCAAGGAGACAGGGCCATCTTCCTTCTCAAGACAGACACCCGTTAACCAGGGGTTGGGAGAGAACCCGCGCTGCCCACATGCCCAGTGTCCAGGGGAGAGGTGCCACGGAGGCAAACACACACCAGCAACAGAATCTGGTGGCAGGAATCTTGCTCGTGTGCATGAATGAGCGTCCACCCACCTGGGGACATGCAGGTTCTCTTGAAGAGGGGCTTCCCAGGGAGCTGAGAGGGTAGGGCAGCCATTGGCACCCAGTGTTTATCATCACTGTCTTTCCTTCTGTGTTCACCGGCTAGCCAGGGCTGGGGAAGCAGCCCTGCTATCTCCTTATCGGCAAGTTCTGTCACCCACCACGAGTGCGATACACCCACACGAATCCTAAATGGGAACCACTGCCCTGCTCGCCACCTTCCCAGGCGCTCTCTGGGCGGTATGGCACCTACTCATGGAAGTTGAAATCTGCCAGGAGAATTGTATGTCAGTCAGTGACACTATTACCTGTTCATTTGCTAGGAGAAAATTAAATTATTCAGCTCCCAATAACACAAGCACCCATCACAGCCATAATAGTGGAGTAATTGTTTTACAATTAAGGCGTGCCCAGAATGTACATTACGGAGTCATTTCAATAATGTGTGCACTGGGTCGCTTTTTTTTTTTTTTCCAAAGAGAGGCAATTCAAATAAGTAATTTAGTGGTAGAAATAAACTATGAATTTAATTTATATGTTCATTAATTGTACAATTAAACAGAATACTAATTGACTGTAGAATTATAGCTAAATGGAACACTGCACTGGGGTAATTAGTTCTCGTTCTGTTTTTCATTGTGAACATAATTTTTGGTGGTCTCATCCTACCCAATTAGGTTTTGTTTGGCTTTATTGGAGCATAAATCATTCTTCTAGCACAAAGATTTAATCCCCCCAGTACAGCTGGTGTGTTACTCCCTTGTCGCAAAAGGTCATCTCTTTAAAGGAAAGGACATCTGGTTATATAGCGGGTCAGTGGCGAGAGCATCTCGGTTCTGCCACGGCGTCACGGAGCGTCTGAGAGTCTGGACAATGCACCCATCCTTTCTACAGTTTTCACCCAAAAGTAATGCCCAGAAGCGCTGTTTTTTTTTTAACAGTGGGGTCTCACAGCCGCCACGGTCCCGGCTCTAGAACCGAGGAGACCGTCAGGCAGGAAGCGCTGTATCTTTCATGTAAATACCACGGCTGTGTGTTGCAGAAGCGGCTTCCAGAGGAACCCTCACCTTCATTAGCCCCCTTGCTCTCCACTAATTCCCGGTTCAGCTGCTCAGAAGGAAAAAGGCGGGACTGTGGAGCGGTGGCTCCCTTCTGATGCGTGGGACTTACGTCTCTCGTGGAAGACAGGTGGAGACCAGTCACAGAGGCCTGTGTGTGCACTTAGGAGCCCAATCTCCCAGGGCTCCAGGCCACTTGTCAAAATGCATATTTCCAGGCAGTGGTGGGTCCCCCTTGGGCTAAAGAAGCTTAGACTTCAGGCTTTATCTCTGAAAGCAGCCTGTTCCAACCCCTTTCTTTAACACAGTGCTTCTGTAGGACTATGCTTGTTCGAATATTGGGGTGTGTCCCTGACACCATTACGGGTACTGGGGTTACAGCAGCAAACAAGACAGACCCAAATCCCTGCCCCATGGAGCCCACAGCCCTCAGCTGAGACCACAAGCCAGAGCGGCGGTGGCTTGGGGCTCCACGTGTCTGCTCCGCTGGCCCGGCTTGGCTGGAGGAGAAGCCCAAACCAACTCCCTCCGTGGCTGTCCTGTGGCTGCAGCAACAAATGCCAGCCAGTGGACAGCTGGACAGCACAACTCCCAGTTCTGGGGGTTAGAAGTCAGGTGTGGCTCTCGTGGGGCAAGATCAGGCTGTCGGCAGCGCTGGGTCCTTCTGGAGGCTCCGGGGGGGGGAGTCTGTTTCCTCCTGGCTGTTTCCCGGCCGGTTCCAGCTTCTAGAGGCTTCTGCAGTCGTCAGCTCATGGCCCTTCCTCCCACTTCACAGCCAGCGATGGTGTCACTGGCACGCCAGCCTCTGTCCTCACATCCCCTGCTTCAACTATGCCCATCCGGATAATCCAGGATCTCAAGACTCTTCACGAAATCACGTCTGCAGGGTCTCTTGCCTTGTTAGCTAAACTGGTTGCAGGGATTAGGATGCGGACATCTTCGGGGGGAGGGGATTCTTCCCCCCACTTCCCATGGGGACAAGGTGCACGATATCGCTGCGTCTCAGCCTCTGGGGGAAACAGCTGTTGCTTCTGGGAGGCTTGAAACCTACTTGGTGCTCACTGTCCACTTCGGCCCCCAGCCCACTCTTGGTCAACCCTGAAGGGGGACTGTGGCCCTCAGCAGCCGCAGGGCCGCTCCCATCCCTCTTGCTGCCCGTGGAGGGGATCCGAGCGGAAGGTGGATTCTGTTTCTGTCGCCTCAGTTAGTCTGCAGAGGTGAATTACCATGTGGCGGGAGTCAGGAAGCTGGCTTCCGGGCGAGTCCGTCAGCCGGGGAAGGAGCAATGTCTCTCAGCTCCGTTCCTTTGTCCTAAAGGTGTTGATGGGGCAGGGGCTTGAACTAGAAAGTTCCCGCAGTGGCTAGTGTGCACGAAATGTGTCATTTGTGCACGGAACTTGGGCAAACAGGTATTCGTGTTGGCTCCTGAGTGTCAGGGACCAGAGATGTAACACAAAGAACACAAGCATATACTCAAAAACGTCTTGTACGCACCCGCCCCCAAGTGCCTTTTCCATCCTTATTTTGTTCCTAAGTACTTAGCACCTTTTAATGCATTCGAAAGTTTGCTTAGTTGTTTTGTTGATCAGATGTCTCCCTCAGGACATCAGGGATTTGGGTTTTGTTCTCTATCCCAAGAACTAGAAAAGTGTCCTATGATTATTACACTTTAAGGGAAAGGATCTCTCTATTATAACGTTAAGCCTGGGTTTTAATTGCCATTTGGTGGCTAAGATTTTTTTTTAACGTATGTCCAGTTAGGATGGTTTAGGACTCTCCCAAGGTTTTTAACCAGGCCACACACACAGTAGGGGTTTAAAATGGTGGCAGGTCAGCATTCTTTCTTTAAAACAGGTTTTCTCAGGGCCCCTGGGTGGCTCGATTGGTTAAGCATCCGACTTCAGCTCAGGTCATAATCTCACGGTTTGTGAGTTCGAGCCCCGCATCAGGCTCTGTCATCGGGCTCTGTGCTGACAGCTCAGAGTCTGGAGCCTGCTTCTGATTCTGGGGCTCCCTCTTTCTCTGCCCCTTCCCCTGCTCGTGTTCTGTCTCTCTCAAAAATAAATAAACATTAAAAAAAAAAACAACAGGTTCTCTCAAGTTCCCATTAAGATTTTCACACAGACACAGGGAAAATTTGAGAATTTGAGATGCCCTTTTACAACGCTGGTGGAAAAGTTGAGAAGATAGGACAAAATGGATAATTATAGATAAGAAACCAGGACTAAGAATTATAGACATTGCTATGGGAAATACCAGAGCTACCAAAACAAAACTAATCATCAATGACATAACTAGAGAAAAATCGCTGGAAACATAATAAAGATCTCTGAATACAGGCGGCAAATGTGCCCATATTCCAAGGAAAATCAGTTAAATATGGCCAAATTGAGACACATTTTAACAAGCATTTAAAACGATAAACTAAAGATAAATGCAGAGACCATTTTTGGAAGGAGAAAATATGGTTGCATAAAAACAAACACAAATTTGTGTGGTCTCAGATTGGTCTCCTGCCACGCTCCTGCCAGAAGGAAATATCGCAGCAGCTGCATTTATGAAAAAAAGGGGGAAATCCCCTTAACTAGGGGCTTCCCTGCGTTGGTGGGGGTTCTCAGTCTGTAACATCCATGTGCTCGTGAAATATACCACCCAGATAGGTTTTCTGGCAAGTGTTACAAAAACGTCTACTTCAGCCTCAATAGGAGATAAATTTAACAATTCATCGTCAGACTTGAAGATTTTCATTATGTAAACACCCCATGCCCAGTTGGGCACACGGCTGAGTGTGGCGGGACGGTTCTCAACGCTGAGGTCGCCTGGGAGCTTGCCCACCTCCAGAGTCCCTGACTCTCCCAGCCAGGCCAAGAGAACAATGCTAATGGCCAATGAACAGTTCTTGAAATCAGATAATTTGATCATCAATTGCTATCTCTCATCCAAAGCAGGCAAGATGCACCAGAATGTGAAGTCAACTGCAGCTGCCTTACAGGATACTGGGCGAGCCTTCCAGCCTCTCTTCTGCTTTGCATTTTCCGGGTTTTTAAAAGAAAAAGCCCTTTCAGCGAAAACAACGAGAAAAGGCTTCCCATAGAGAGAAGAGCCAAGTTTTATGGGTCACAGTGACCTGATAGCACTTCATTCTAACATTCAGTTCTAATTGGAACAGAAAACCCTGTATTTTTATCTTGCTCTTACAAGCCTCTTCAGATGGGAACTTCCAAATCTTCTCAAACTTTTCTTCTGTGTCTCGCTTGGTCAAAATCCTTAATAAAAGACTGAAAGTGACTTTTTATCTAAGAGACTCCTACAAACTTTGGAAGTTAATTTGTCGCTGCAAAACCAAGCAAACAAACAAAACGGGCTTGCGCCTGCCTTGCTCTGGACCTCTCTGACTCAGCTGTCTACTACTTTGAGGTTCAGGGCAGGCTTCGAACGCCTCTTAGCCCCAGTTCCCTCGTATCTGAAATGCAGGTGGTAATATCTACCTCCAAACATCAAAGACAAACATAAAACAATTTGAGGAAAGTCAGAGACTCTCCGTTTTGCAGTGTAGACAACAGACAGGTGGTGTTTGGTCATAGGACTGTGATGACCAAGGGAGCATGGTCTTCATCTTGACATCAGTGGGAGAGATGATGCTGGAATCGTTCTGCCACTAAGCAGGACGGTTCTTAATTCTGTTAACCTCACATTTCAACAAACCATCAAACCGATAACCTTCTGTAGGTCAGATGATCCCTGCAACAAAACAGATGAACACCACTAGCAAAGTGGTAGAAAGGACTCTAGTGCTCTGGGAGACAGCTGGCTTTGGAAACGACTGCTAACATTCTGGAGGGGACTTCCGTGCCTTAATTCAGTCAAGATATAAAGTCTCCTACGATCAAATCCTTTCACTAAGTGCTGAGACCCAACACCTCAGACTTTCCAGAAATGATGGTCTAGACCAGAGGTCAGCAAACTGGTCCTGCTGGGAATATTTTTGGCTTTGCAGATCACATGGTCTCTATTGTAACGACTCAAGTCTGCTGTGACAGGAGAGAAGCCGCTGACCACATGTAAACCAACAGGTGTGGCTGGGTCCCAATAAAACTTCAGGTACACTGTGATTTGAATTTCACCTACTTCTCACATGTCATGAAGTGTGATGTTCCTTTGGGTTTCTTGAGCAAGTGAGGCACGAGGAGACTCGGGGGGCTGTGAACCACTTCCGTTTAAAGCTCTAATGGTGGATCCATGTCATGTATTGGGTCCAAACTTCCACGACTATACAACACAGAGAGTGAACCCCCACGTAAGCACCGGACTTTGGTTAATAATATCGTATCAAGATGGGGTCACGGTCATGGAAAACATACCACACTAACAAAAGACGTTAGTAGGGCAAAGTGTGTACCGGGGCCAAGGGGGTGGGGAAGCCGGTGTATAGAACTCGACATACTCTCTGCTCAATTATTCTATAAATCCAGAAGTATATGAAAAATTAAGGTCTAAAAAACTGTTAAAAACAATCTTAGCTTATAGGTCGTACGAAATCAGGCGGCGGGATGGGCTTGGCCCACGATACATCGGCAACAGCAGCCCATAGACAAGCCTGAAGAAAAGCTTACAGCTGTGTGCATACAGCCGGGGAACGGGGCAGACACAATGTGGGAGGCCACGGGGGCAGTGGGGGCAGGTGGCGTGCTGGGGACCCGAAGGGAGGCTCTGGGCACACAACACCCAGGCGGAAGCTTTAGGACGTGCAGGATTCCGATTCTTCAGGCTGTTTATTCAAGACCTAATTTACTTACTTATTTATTTTTAAAGTTTCCTCGTTTATTTTGTGAGAGAGCGAGTGGAGAAGGGGCAGAGAGAGAGAGAGGGAGAGAATCCTAGGCAGGCTTTTCACTGTCAGCGCAGAGCCCGACGCGGGGCTCGATCCCACGAACTGTGAGATCATGACCTGAGCCGAACCAGGAGTCAGAGGCTCAACCAGCTGAGCCCCCCAGGTGCCCCTAGACCTAGTTTGGAAATACGACAACACCGCAGACTTCTAAACAGGCTGAGAGTCTGCGCGCGCGAGAGCTTTTGGCTTCCACCACGCTGGGAGAAGCCACTGTTCCAACTTGCTGTTGGTTTAAATAGCTGTATTATTTGCAGTGAAAACTTTGAAAACCAGGCCTAAGGGGAGACAGAAATTTCTTCAGATACTGTGCTACCGTTAGGAAGCTGCTCACCCGCCCTGCTTCCTGAAGACAGAGCGATCGATAAAAGCCTCCCTTTGAACAGTCTAATAAGCACAATTCATTTGGCAAACACGTATTGAGCGCCCACTGTGTGCTCGCTGCCCTCCCCGGCTTCGAGAGCTCGTGCTAACGATGAACTGGTGTCCGAGACGGCTGGACGGGACCTTCGAGTGGGAGAAAAAGCAAGAGGTATCATATTGATTCCATGCAGTGTTTGCTAATAGATTGTAATGCCGCCCAGCCTTCTTCCCACGTGGCCGCCTAGGGCCCGGTCGACGGTGATCCGTGGCGGCTTCGTCATCGGGCTGCGCGTCAAGTGACGAGAAGGCAGGAACCAGCACCCACTTGCCAAGATCTTCACTTACTGCTTGCAGGATTCTCATTCGGTCTGCCCAGGGCTCGACCTGCTTCCGTAGAGACAGCCGAGAAGCCCACGGGAAAGGTGAGAGAGTGGAGGTCCCTCTGATGCCCCCGTGCAGATGGTCAGCAGAAACCAAGTCCCAGCCTAAAGCCTCGCTCTTGCCATCACATCACTGTTCTCTGTGGGACTCGCAGGGATCAGAGACCTAATTACAATTTCTAGTCCCGTGGTGAGCATCTTCTCCAATTATATGGTCAATAACTCATTGTATATGGATTTATATACTACTTGGGGATTGTCCATTTTTCTCCATCTCCAAGGCAGTGGGAATCATGGTTTGTCCCGTGGAGGCCCCTCCCCTGGGACCAGGCTTCCAGCTGCTGGCTCAGCGCTCCTGCTGTGCAAGCCCTTCCTTCAAAGGAACAGCACACGGCCACTGCCGATGGCGGAGGGCCTGGAGTCCGGGTGACACCGTGGGATGCCGCCATGCGGCCCCAGCTCTGTGATCTCGGTTGTGAAATCACTCACTCCCCTGTGCCTCAGTATCCCCCTCTTCAAATGGGAACACTGTTGACATCTATTTGTAAGGTGCTGAGGATGATGCCAGGCACCTGCTGTGCAGTAAAGGAATAATCCATATGGAGACCAGAGCCGTGAAGGCTATTCAGCTCCAGAGCTCCTTTGGGAGCGGGAAGGGGAGGAAACAGGGAGGCGGCCTGCTTCAGAGTCAGGTTCAGGATCTCGCCGCTGCAAACCCAAGCCAGATCTCTCAGTCTTACTTGAGATCACTGCAGGTGCCAGAAAATGTGCTGCCTCCTACTTACGGACCTGCCCACTTCACGGCATCTTTCAAGGAAGAAGCTCACACCATCCGGCACATGGACAAAATCCCCAACAGGGGCTGAGTCTGCCTGTCTTTGCTCTCAGGTGTGCATGCTTATTAAGAGCCAAGCCGGCTGGGCACCCCAGCGGGTTGGAGCCCACGGGCAACTGGAAGATTTCTGTAGCTGGAGGGATTTTCCTCTCTGGATAACCTGGAGGTCCAGGTCTGCGGCCCCGTTCCCACCCTGCTGACTGGACACCGTCCCAGGGCCGCTGAGCACCCACAGCCTCCCGGAGCCCTCGTTCTGGCCCCAGAAGCGCTGGGCAGCCTCGGGTTCCCCTGCCCTCTGCCCCTTCCTCACCTTCCCTGCGTCCCACCCCCCCCCCCCCATCTACTTCAGCGCTTGGCTCTCCCACCACCCTTCTGAGATTCCAGAGTGTTCCCCACGCTGACATCAAAGGCTCCTTCCCGCAGTGCCTAGTGGGGCGGACAGGGGTTCTCATCTGGCGTGGGGAGGAGGAAATTGCAAAAGGTCACCCAACCGGCTAATGAAGTGAACTGTCTGTGAGCTCAGTGGAGCTCATCTCCGAGGGTCAGTGTGAGAGCCCCCATTTGATGCTTCTAACCTACCCAGCCGACATGTTGCTACGCAAGCTTGCGTCCTAAATGAGGATGGGCTCAGGGCTGTACTTCTGTGTTGCAGAGCGTCTCATGCGGTCTCTGGGAAAGCAAGTGTACACGAAGGTCAGGGGACCTCTGCTTCTCATCTCTGCTCCCACCAGCGATCACAGCTTGACCTGCCGCTGTGCGGAAGGCTAAAAAATAGAAGAAAAAGCATGGGGTTTGTTCCTAACTTTGAAAACATCACAGAGAGTCGAAGAAAATGTTTCCAGGCTGAACTAGACACCACTGAGTGGCACAAGCGATAGGAAAACACATCAAGACCATCAGCTGCGCGTTTGAAAAGCAAATTTGATACATGTAGCAAAAGAGTGTCAGCAAGTCCCCATCATTGAAAACGGATCTCCCTTTTAACTGGAGGTCTAGCGGAGGTCAGGCGTGGGGAGATCTTGGAGAAGGGAGATCTTCAGCGGAAAAAAAAAAAAAGGCAGAAGAATAATGATTTGAATCCCGACACTGGATTCAGTGCAGGGCAGAGCAGTTAGCAGCCGCAGTGGAGCAAGGGATTCATCCTTCTTCTCCATCACTGGCAGCAAAAATTCTGGCCCAAACATCGGGTTGACCCTCTGCGATGGTGGGCTGAGGTTTCAGAGGGTCGCTAGGACAGGGAACCAAGAAAGAATGGTGGCAATAGACGACACTCCGTGGGGATGGCATGGAATCCAGTCGATTGCACATGGTCCCATCCCGCAAGTAACAACTCCCAGTGGGCAGAATGCAACAGAACCATGCCCAGGAGTGCTCAGCTAACCACTGCTATTCTTTCCTGGTACTATTTGTATTTTGAGCGTTCGTGTCGCTAAGTCAGTCTCAAGGGAAGAAGAGAGAAATACAGTGCAATAATAATAATAATGATGATGATGAAAGGGAGGGCAAGGAGATGGCCATAACATCAACATAAGGGCAGAGGGTGATTCTCGTTCCTCTTACCACCCAGATCTGTTGTGTGTAGGCAGACGCCTCCCTTGGATGGGATTGGGTCTTGACAAAGCCCCAGATACTTCTGCAAGGACACGAGTATTTCGTATTTTGCCTTACCACAGTGATTAATCGGCCATCCGTAACAGCAAGTCCCAGACAGAGCTACGGAATCATGAGCACATCTGGCTCATAGTAGGTGCTTTGTAAGAAAGTCTGAACGCACAATCGAATGATGAACTGTCTGCGAGGCCCTTTCTTGGGACTATTATCCCCCGTGGCTATAAATCCACCTTCTCGTTTTGCAATCGATAAATCAAACATAGGTAGGAGGTGATGGTGTCGATTTACCTCTAACTTATATCCTTCCTGGTGTCATTTGCAATTTTTCTACTTTATTGGTGGTGCCAACTTTTCGCTAGAAGCCTCACGAAATGTGTGACGAACCCACAGATGAAAACCTGTGATCTAAGATAAGTCGTTCCTCTGCAGGCGTCCATGTTTCTAGACCCAGAAGCATTTCCCCCCATGGGGCTTCGCTCCTGCAGGCGTGGCTCTGGGATGGGGGATGGGGCAGCAGCACAGAGTCTCCAGAGAGCTTGTAAGGAATTGCAGGACCCCGGCCCCACCCACACCCACAAAGCTTCACCCGCATTTTGTCACGATCCCTGGGTGATGCGCGGGCTCCTTAAATTTTGCAAGGTGCTGCCGTGGTGCTGCCTGACAGAAGCGGAGAGGAGCCCGCCACTTGTGGCCTCCGGTCCCCACCGCGTCATTCCCCGTCAGCTAGCCCCTCCTCACCAGCTGGACACCCGAGCTCCACGCCCCTCGAGCCCGTGAGTTAGAAGAGCACACAGGCCCGTGGCTGGCGGGCCAGGGCCGAGAACGCTGCCTCCAGGCAGTCGCGTGGGGGGCTCACATCGACTTCCTTATTCTCCATCCGCGCACTGGCATCCTCCCCAAAGAGCCCCTCTAAGAAAGTTTAAGGTCAGCAGAGGGGCCATCGGGAGGCTTTGGGAGAGCCTGCTCTCATTCTGCTTTGCTGGGCTACGTCTCCACCCCGCTGCCTCCCCGCCCCTGCCTTGCAGTAAGTAGCGTTTTATTTAACATTTCGTGACTGCAAAATGCACTCGCGCTTTTATTGACTAGATGCTTCTCCCTCCTTCCTGTCTTTCTGCTGAAGGATGACGGAGGTGCCGTGGTCGCGGGAAGCAGAGGAAATGAATGTGGGGGAGATGTGTGTACGTTGTGGTACTTTACGGTCCTGACACGCACCTGGTTAGCTGGTCACTGAGAACTGCCCGTAATTTTGACACTTTCTATTTGACGGTTCAGGGTGTGGGGCAACTTAGGGAGGGGAGTGCATTAGCATTTTGAAATCAAAGGCTGTACAAGGGCCCATTCAGCTGTTTGCTTTGTGCTTCTGTTTATGTTACCTGCAGGCAGAGAGAGAGAGAGAGAGAAGGAGAAAGAGAGATCGTTTTGAAAAAGGAAATCCCAGGGCGCCTGGGGGGTTCAGTCGGTGAAGCGTCTGACTTCGGCTCGGGTCACGATCTCATGGCTCATGGGTTCAAGCCCCACGTCGGGCTCTGTGCCGACAGCTCGGAGCCTGGCGCCTGCTTCCGATTCTGTGTCTCCCTCTCCGTCTGCCCCTCCTCTGCTCTCTCTCTCTCTCAAAACTAAAATAAACATTAAAAAAAATTTTAAAAAAAGGAAAAGGAAGACCTATACTATTCTCTATCGAAAGACGTGATGGAGTTCTTCAAGTATCAGAGAGGCCTATTCCTTTGTACCGAACGGTTGTTGAGATGTCCTGTCTGCTCACAACTCACACGCTCTCCGCATGGATGCAGAAGGTCCTCCGGCAACACCCAGGAAAACATGATGCCGTTTGGCAACCATCGTTTCAACCGATGGCAAAGTTGCTGAGTATTTGGACCTACTCGTTTCTGACAAGATGGTTGACCAGAAGTCAGAAGGACTGTGGCCACTTCGGGCTGATTTTACCTGGCGGTTCCGATGGCAACGAAGGAGGATCAGACGTCGCCGGTCACCTGTGATGGGAGGCAGACCCAGGCATGCCTCGAGGTGGAAAGGCGTAGTCCGTGCAAATTAACTTGAACATTCAAAGATGATGGTTCATGATTTATTTTCAAAATAGCGTATCTGTGAAAAATCAAGAGCCACAAGGATCCAATTATCTCAATGGCAGTGCAACTTATGTGGCACGAAGCAGTTTAAAAAAAAAATTGGAAGGGATGTTTAGTAAATTGGTATTGCCTTGCTGGGCCACAGCTTGAAGTCTGTCTGAACGATGTGGATCTCGTTAAATATCATCCACTAACATCGCTTAGGTGATAAGAGAGGAAGATGAGGACCAGCCCCATGGAAGTTCCTTCGGTGGGTAAATCGCGACTCTCCGGGGGCGTCTCTGATTTCCCCAAGCAAACAGCGTTCTTGCAAGACCAGCGGCCGAGGCGGGGGCAGGGCGGGCGCGTCTTTCCGCCCAGGTGCCCGGATCTCCGGCTGCTGGGGGAAGTTCAGACCATCAGCTCCCTGCATCCCAAAGCCTGAAGGCCTGACTACATGCTCGTATTGATTTTGGGGAGAAGCTCCGAGATCGATCAATACCCGTTGGCAGCTGAAACCTTCAGATATTTGTTAAAGAACCAGATAGTCATGTTTCTGTGGGCAGAGAGGGTGGCCGGTGTTCAGAGTTACATGATTAAATAACACCTAGTTTAGCCGTTGTTGGTCTGTGACAGGTCGACGCAGGAGCGGTGTTTACTGTGATTAATCTAAACAGCAGCACACATTGACCCGCTCCTCCGGCACCCGCGTAAGTGAAGGAAATTTGTCATTTGCTGGTTTAGAAGCGGTTTCTCCCCTTCTGCTGAGCTCTGCAGGCAGAGGGCTCCCAGGGAAGCCTGCCACGGCCACAGGATCAAGCGGCAGGAGGAAGCCGAAGACCCCCGCTTGAGCACCTCCACTCCCCCCCAGTGTTCTTTCCACCCTCCGAAGGAGCGCAAGAAGAAAACCCCCCAAGTTATTAGGCAACCACGTGGGGCCGTCGTTTCACAGCATCCTGGAGATCCATAAAGACCGTCCTCTCCCCATAAGCCTGACGTCTGGGGCTGCGTATGCCCACGCATTTATCCAACTAGCTCCATTACCTACCATCACGAGGGACGCTGCGTTCAGAGTAGGCATTCAACTGTATTTCCCTAGTAATAAAGAATTCCAAAACAAGCCACTTGTAACAGTCTCATGATCTACGGGACATATTTTGAGAGGCACTGAATAAATACTCTGTACAGGGCCATCACCCAGCTTCTAGGATTGTCAGGCCATTCTGGAGTGGCTTGCGGGGGGGTGGGGGGGCTGTATGCCCGTGGCCATGCATCACGGCGGGGGGGAGACAATGTAAGATACCCAGGGCATCACGAAGTCAGGTTAGAAGGTGGCCAAGCCAAGGCAAGAAAAAGGTAAGATTCAAAGGGAATCAAGAGAAGACCCCCCAGAAATCCTTGTTGTTACCAGAATACTTGGATTTTATGTATAAGGTTTCCATTATTTGTTAAGTCTTCTGGGTTTTCTGAAATAGACTAAGAGAGGAGTGTTTGAATTTTCTCCTTGATTTAAATCACTGCTCTGCCACTTACTGGGCAGCAAAAATCACTGTGCACTGAGCCTTAAATTCCTTACCTGCAAAAGAGAAATGATAGGGGCCCCCAGGTGGTTCAGTTGGTTAAGCGTCTGACTTTGGCTCAGGTCGTGATCTCACGGTTCATGGGTTTGAGCCCCACATCAGGCTCTCTGCTGACAGCTCAGAGCCTGGAGCCTGCTTCGGATTCTGTGCGTGTGTGTCTCTCTCTCTCTCTCTGCCCCTCCCCTGCTTGCACTCTGTCTCTCTCTCTCAAAAGTAAATAAACAATAAAAATTTTTTAAAAAATTAAAAAAAAGAGAACTGATATCCGAGAGCCCAGCGAACACATCCAGCTCATCGGTCTTGGTGTGGTCTACCCTTTGATGATGTGGGGTCTCCCTGGCAATGGCATTCTCCAGCAAGTTCAGAGCTGACCACGAAACCCGAGCTCAACGATTCTACGAAGGACCTCCACCTGGATTACTCAGTTCAGTTGCATTTTGCCCAGAGGTCAACAACGAGCTGTCAGGCATCTCAAAGCTCGCCTTCACCACCAGCAAAATGCCTTCCCTCTTAGTTATGCCCAGGATCCAAAGTCACATGGGTTAGATGTTAGTTTCTCACCAGGCTGTTGGAATGAACCAACATCCTCTGTGCAGGACAGAGAAAGACAAGACACGTTGCAGGGTGATAAGAGAAGAACGGATTCCTGGGCGAGCTCCTTTTCCTGAGACCTCTGCAGACATCAGGGCTCCCCTCTGACATCTTAAAGGAGCTGTAAAGTCTCTTTTTTCCTCACATGGTGGAGAAGAGCCTATTACCATCAGGTGTCGGGACAAATTATAGGTCTGTCGGCACCAGAAAAAAAAATATCCACTCACGGCATACTCTGCTCTCACCCTTAAAAATACCTTTTGAAAATGTGTGTGTTTCGTCGGGGTAAAGAATTCAGCTTTCTGTGCGAGGCTTCTCAGCCCTGGTGCTGCTGACAGTGTGAGGCACACCATTCTGTGCCGAGCACGGTAGGATGTTGGGCAGCATCTCTGGCCTCTCTCGCTGGGTGATGGCGCCACCACCCCCCCCCTGAGCTGTGATGACCGGAAATGTCCCCGGATATCGCCCAACAAAATTTACTTCAAATTGCATCCAACCAGGTTCCCCAGCATAGCTCACCGGGGGTTCATGCAATGAGCCCGAATAATGCAGCCCAGTGTGGCCTCAGGTCCCGGAATCTCAGGTCCTAGGATCGCATCTCCCATGAGCTGATTCCCGGGGCGGGGGGCGGGGGGAGGGGGGAGTGTTAAACCAAAAATACAATTTCTTCTCCCTCTCAGAGATTCCAGCATTTTAACATATCCTGGATTGGTAAATAATAGGAACCTTCTGGACCACATAGTCCTAGGAGGCTCCCATTGGCATAACCTCGTGCAGACACAGCAGGTCAGGCCCAGGTTCAGTGTTGATGGGGAAAAGCAATACTTCCAGAGAGGACCCGTGTGGGAAGAGGGACAAGAGACATGGGGCATCAAGTCTCACCCGTTCCTCTGGAGGGACGAGACAGTTGAACAGTTCATTGCTGAGATGGTCTCCGTGTGCCTGTCAGGGGTGGTGCACAGCTCTGTGAATTTACTTAATACTATGTAACCACATGCTTTAAATGGGTAAGCGTCCATGTGTAAGTTCTATATCAATAGCTATGTTTTTTAAAATTATTTTAAGGTTACTTATTCGTTTCGAGAAAGACAAAGAGAGTGAGCAGGGGAGGGGCAGAGAGAGAGGGAGAGGAAGAATCCCAAGCACTGTCAGCACAGAGGCTGATGCGGGGCTCGAACTCACAAACCCTGAGATCATGACCTGAGCCAAAATCTAGAGTCAGACACTTAACCGACTGAGCCACCGGGATGCCCCTGAATGACTATGTTTTAAAAAGATGAATTACTGAAAAGTCTGCCTCCTTCTCCACGTATAATGGTTGTGAGTTCGTAAAACTTGGATGTTGAATGTGTCTTAGAAAAAAAAAAAAAAGAGCAAAACTCATTTTTATGAGAAGGGTTTTCATCGCTTAGACCTTGGAGCGTCAGGCCCAGGGAACCCGGGGGCTCTGTGACGTTGTTAGGGCCTCGCTCCCCAACATGCGGCTCCTGTCCACATTGCTCTCGTCCTGTCCTACCACGGGTGGCCAGGGAGGTGGATCGCTGTCTCAGACTGTGGCCTCCCTGCTTGGTAGGCACCCTAGCAAGAGCCAACGTGGTCACTGACCTCCAGAGGAAGTCAGTTTGTCTAGCTCCAATACGTACCCTCCCCTGAACTCACCCTGATGGTCAGGGGACAGGGTCTCCTGACTGCCCGTGCACAGTCAGAAGACCCCCTCCATGGCCAGGCCGAGGCAGAGCACCTGGCTGACCAAGCCGACCAGGATCGTGCACCGTGGGCAGGGGTATTTCCCCAGATGGGAATCAAGGAGGTGCGGCTCCCATAAGACAGACAGCAAAGCCAACAGAACATGAAGAGTTGGAGGAGGTATCACAGGTGGTCTATACCATCGCTCCCAGCCCACACTCTCTGTGGTCCCACAACGTCCACACCTGCATCAGACTCGGACTGAACTCCCAGCCTGGACCACAGCCCAGTCTAGATGAGCCAGCCTGTGGGTGACCTACAGACCCACGAGTGAGGAATGGAGGCTGGCTGTCGTAAGCCCTAAGGTTATGGGGTAGCTTGTTATGCAGCATCATTGTGGCAACAGCTGACAAATACACTCCCTTTGTGTCCTCCTGTGTGGAGCAAGGGATCGGCATCTTCTCGGAGGCGGGGATCTCCCCACAGTGAGAACCTTCACGTAACAGTGCGCCCGGCAGAGCACGAACCCCAGCCCTGTCATGGAGCCGTGTCCCAACTTTTCAGACCCAGCCCTGTGGGGCAAGTGGCAGGACATCAGCATTTACGCCTTTTTCAGATTGCCTTTCGTGTCTGCACAACAGGATTCTGAGCTCACTTCTTCGCAAGCAGCCCAGAGCTGTCAACCCTGGAATGGTGAGCATCTGTCTGTCCCCACATCTATCTCTAGGGACAACCACAGTGACCTGCATGGGCCTTCGGTCTTCCACAGCCATTCAGACACTACCTGCACCAAGGACATGGTTCAGCCTTTACATCAAAGGAGACACAATGCTCCCTAAACTGCAGGGAGGTGAAACCGTCCTCCCCCAGCATCTATTTGGTAATTTATTTATGAGATTTCAGCAGTGCCCTCTGTCATGTGTCCTGAGGCACACCAATGACTTCATCATGCATGATTCCAGTGTGAATAAGGAATCAGAGAGAAAGGTCAGGAGTCTGTGGATATTAAACACTCTCGGGTATGATGTAGGGAGGACCTCTGAGAAGTGTTTCTTTTTCCAAAGGGTCATTTTTATTATTTTTATTTGGAGGGAATTTTAGACCAATGGAAAAGTCGCAAACATAATACAAAGGGTACCCATACTCCCTTCACCCAGACCCCCTTATGTTAATAATCACACACAGTTTTTACCAAAACTGAGAAATTACATTTTTGCCGCAACACTACTAAACAGGGTACGAGACTTATTTGAATCTCTCCGTGTTCCCACTAATGCTTTTGTTCTGTCCCGGGACCCGTTCTGGAATCCCGAACTGTGTCTGGGCATCGTGCCTTCGTCGTCTCTTGCAATGTGGGGCCGTCCTGTCTCTCCTTATCTTTGGTGACCTCGACAGGTGGGAAGACATTGGTCAGTTATTTTGTAGAAAAGCCCTGAGTTTGGTTTCTCTGACGTCCGCTCGTGATCAGACTGAGGCCCCGTGTCCCTGGGAGGTGTGCCCCTGCCCGAGGGTCACCCTGGGCTGTGTGATGCCAGTTGTATCCCTGGGGATTTTCGACTTGCCCGAAGGCTGGTGTGTATGTGCCAGATTGTCCCCTGGGAACTTACTTTGTAAATATTAAGTATTTGGGGAGCAATGCAAATCCATTTCTGCTTCCGCTTGGAATGGAGCACATGGAACGGGAAAATTCTCCCATCTGTAAACTCGAGTGACTGTCTGCCTCAGTCCTGGAAACTGCACATGTGTCCAGTCCCCCCCACCCCTTCCTCGCTGTTTTGCCCTCCCAGCTCCCGCTCCGCCCGACCCCAGGTTAACCTTTCCTTCCCATTCCCAAAAGCATTACTTGGTCCCGACACCCCGTGGAGATCAAGGGCCATGCCCCAGCAGGCACACGGCATGGGTCCTTCAGCAGAGAAGTCAGAATCACAGACGAGGGGGGACAACCACCAGAACAGCCAGGGCGGACACAGTGACCCCCAGGCTCTTGGGTGCCCTCTCCTGACCCCCCAGGCATGCATAGCCATTCACACCAAGGGGGGGGGGGGGCGCTCCCTAGGCCTGGGGCCCTTGGCCTTGCAGCTTCCTGCCCAGGGCACCTCACCTTCCTTCAGCTGGCCTGCATCACCCCTTCCCTGCAGGTGGGGGCCTCAGAGTTACGAAGAGTAACCCTGGGTTCCCAGTGTTTCCTTATGAATGTCACCATCGGGCATATTGATTTCCTTGGCCAATCTGCTGCAACAATCCCAGATCTTTCGCTCTTTCCCTCCCTCCTTCCCTCCCTCCCTTCCCTTCCTTTCTTTCCTTCTCTCCCTCTCTCTCTGCAACTGAACATAAGTTAATGTTTCCAAACAGAGACATTGACCCAGGATTTCATTTTCCTCCTCTGCAGTTTCTGCTTTATGAGGACCCCAGTGGTTACTGTGGAAACTTTTGACAGGCCCCGCAGTCAGGCAAATTAAATCTTCCGGCCTGAGCAAACCCTGACCTAGAACCTCAGCACCGTCTGCCTGCTCTTTGGCGGGTTTAGCCGGTGTCGGCCGTGGTAGGGCATCGGTTTCCCTCCCCGTGGGCGCAGGTTAAATCATAAACAGCCTGGAAACAAAACAAGCTTAGATTACAGGCAGCCCACTGTTGCTTTTCCGTTACAGAGGAGAGAAGAGGGCCCGGAACACGGAGAGGCTGTGCCAGGGAGGGGGAGGGGCGTGGGGTCTCTGGCAGGCAGGTCCCAGGCCGGGGCAGGTGGGCAGACGCGAGCCCGCCAGGGCCGGGACTCGCCGAGCGGATGTCCCCTCAGCCTGCAGGGCACATCCCTTCTGCCTTCACATCTGCTCGCCTGCACTCAGCACAGAGACAAAGTAGCGACCTAAAAATAGGCAGCTCCCACTGGCCTCCTGGAGAGGCTTCTTTCCTGGATCGCGTTTCCACCACCTTTGGCCCTGGGTGGTGAGGGAGTGCGGCCCCTTGCCAGGGGCTTGACGTGAGAAGGTGGAAGAAAGTGTCACCAAGGGGCCGTCTCGGCCAAAGTAAGCCCATCGATCTGATTTCTCTGGCCCAGGTGACGCCAGACTGAGTTTCAAATTTATTTGTAATGTTTTGTGTGTGTGTGTTTAAATGAGATATTTTACATGAAATCTGGATTTCTAGTTTATCTGGAAAACAGGAAGAGGTGGGATCCCTGGGGTCCCACCTCTGCTTGGAAGACAGGTCCGTGTGTCTCCTTTCCCAGCCGGCCGCCCTCCTCACGCTGCCCGGCGCGTCCCAGACTCAAAGGTCCCATGTCCATGGCTCTTCGTCACCTCACGGGTGTCTGCTCTGCCCCTGAACTTCCCTGCGGGGCCCCCGTAGGCATTCACCTTGTGACACTCCGGTGGAGAGGGCCAGGCCGGGCATGGAGGGGCATAGAGGGCCATCCACGAGGTGAAGACACGTCCTCGCCACGGAAGCAGCAGGCTGCCCAGGCGGGCTCTGCTCTGGCTGGGGTTGTAATCCTAACCACGATTCGGTGAAGATTTGCTCAGGAGAGAGCGGTGCGGTGTGAGAGCCGGGGGTCAGAGCCGCACGACCCCTGCTCCATGTGACTGGGTCTGTAAACGAGGGGAGGGGTGACTCTGCCCCAAACTGTGCGGGCATCAGCTGTGTTACTTTCTGACCTGTGGCCCTGAGATGCTTTAACGAACAGGAGAGAGAGGGACTGAATCAGTGAGCACGCAGGGCGTTTGTCCTCGACCGAGCTTGGGGGAGAGCGAGGGACGGCCATCCTTGGGTGTGAGTGTCTCCTAAGAAATGGGGTGAGGGCAGCTGGGGACAGCTCAGCGGGGGCCTGACTTCAGGATGGACAGCCCAGCCCTGCCCCCAACAGCTGCCACTGGAAGGGCCAGGTGGGTGGGAACCACGGCAGGACCTGTTTGTCCTGGCTCAGGACCGTGCCTTCACTGACCCGTCAGGGTCTGGCAGTCCCATCCCCGTGGTGGCCTGCGGGGCCTCCCCGCGAGTCTGGTCCAGCCGTCCCCGGGCACCCCTGCCCTCAGCCTCCTTATCACACTGCTCCCCAGCAGGACAGTCAACACACATTACCCTCCGCCACCGAACGTCTTCCCTGCTGGCCTGTGAGTCCCGAGACACCAAGACCACTTCTGTGTCCACACTGCAGCCAGGGTTGAGCCCTGGGCCGGGCACAGGTCGGATACTCCAGGACTGCTCATTGAAGGAGAGACTTGGAAACTGCGCCAGAGTCGGGCAGGTGCCCCCTGCCAGCGCCTCAACCCGGGGCATCCGGTGGGGGCGCCTTTGTCAAATCTGAACGGGGCCCACGTGGGGACCTAAGCTCTGCTGGACTCCTGACAGTGTTAATGTGACGGAAAAGGATCGTGGGGGCGCCCGGCCCCCGAGGCAGCTTCGTGAACACTGGGTGAGCGGGGTGGGTCCTGGATGGCGGGGGGCACGGCGGCCGCAGTCTGCCCCCGTCTGCTCCCTCCTGCTGCCACGCATCAGGGCCACGCAGCACATTCTGCCTCCATCTAGAAACTGACAGAAGAAATACCCATGCTCTTTTCTGCAAAATGAAGACTTGGTCTCTTTTAGAGGGAGGGTGTGGTCCCGCCCCTCCCCCCCAAGAGGAGAAACAGGAAACGTCCTTTCTGAAAGGATCTTTCGAAAGGGATTGGCGTTATTTTTACTTATACGCAGAAAACAATGTGACTTCAAGTGCTTGAACTTTAGAGGATGCCAGAAAAATTGTTTTAAATACGGGAAAATGTCAGATATTTGTATTTGACCAAATGGCGATGAACTTAGCGATGGAGACACGAGGCTCTCAGTTGGAAGTTGGATGATGCTAAGTCTGCACAGAAAATAAAAGATCTATGAACTTCAGGGATCCCAACATTCTGGTCTGTCCTCATTCATCACCTACACTGGTCTCTGTGCCCTGGGGTCCCCATGGACGCCAGTCAGATGTGGCGTCTCAGCCATTTGCTTGGAAAAGCTTAACAACATTTGCCAAGTCTCGGTATGTTCCGTGAAAGACGTGTTCTGTAGTCAAATGCATCCGAGGAAAGCAGATACAGAATACTCCTCCCTTCTCCGAGGTTCACGGGGCACAGCGGTATATTAAAGGTCCTGACAAGTCCTGCAGGAGAGACCCTGGTTTTGCTTCATTTAACCCACTTTTCCTGGACCTTTTAGACAAGGCCCCCCTTTGGTGAAAAAACAGACAACCAAAACACCTAAGACACCACTGGGGACTATGTGGCAGCAAACACAGTTTGGGGAGGCCTTGTCCTACAGAAGAGACGCTCCATCGTGTGCAGAGACCATCAACGAGAAAGTTAGAGCAAAGGAAAACTTTGTTCAGCTTTATAACAATTGAAAAGAGAGGGTGCGTTTGAGCTGAGATTTTGAGACAGAAAAAAAGCCTCAGGTATCGACCGCCAGACGGCATCAGTCCATCCTTCCCTTAGGACGCAGGGCAGGAAATATGTCAGCCGTGGAGCCCCCTCTGTCGGCTTTAGACTCCCCCTTGCTTTTCGATGCTCCGTGTTCCCTGTAACAAGCCCCTCAGTTGTACACGGTGCCCGTCTGACTCTGCTCCTGCCAATTTGGGAACCAGGCCCACCCAGTCTGGGCATCATCCCACTTATTCTGAGGAGCGGTCAGAAGAGCACTGCTTCTCAGCCGTCGGGCGTTTTGACAGTAGGGCCTCAGTAGGCCTGTGTGCGTGTCGCAGGGAGCCCTGCCCGCCGGGAGCTCATAGCCTTTGGTACCTGGGAGGAGACCTCTACTCTTTCTGACTCCAGTCTTTTCTCAAAGAAGCTTCCCCGACCCGACGCGTAAAAGGCGGAGTTCGGACGCATCTGCCAAGCTCCCCACCATGCTGTCTTCTGGTCTTGCTTCCCACCGACAAGACCCGTCCTTTGTTAAGCTGCGACCCTGGTGTCCTTAGGAAGGAGAGCCTTCCCTGGGACCCAGCCAAGACCCCGAGCTGCTCAGCGAGAGCAAAGGCAGGCAGTGATATTTCCTCATTGATCCAAGCGCTCTGGAGTGGAGGCCCAGAGGCCCGCCACGCTGCCATTCGCCCAGTTTTCCCATTGGCTAGAAGGAGCAGGTGTCTCTGGGATGTATGAGGCCCGGTTTTGGTGTTCCCAAAGCACAAAGGTAGAATCCAGCGTTTCCCCCACCGGGCCAAGCTCTCAGAAGCAGAGATCACACACACACACACACACACACACACACACACAGAGAGAGAGAGAGAGAGAGAGAGAGAGAGAGAGAGTTGGGTTCTCGCAGCTCCGCGAGGAGGCCACGTTTCGCATGCACATGTGACCCATAAGAGGCCACCCGTGGAAACAGTGTCATCCCATCCCTGATGCGGATTAGCCTATCCAGTCGGGGTGGGGGGGCTGTCAAGCTTTCCCACCAGGCAGCGTAAGAGTCTACTTCCTCCGCAGCCCCAGTGCAGAATCAAGTCATAGTAGGAAGGTTCCATGGGCACCTAGAGGCACGAGGCTCTGTGTTCAGCGCTGTGGGGGTGTAAGGCACCGCTCTTATCCTCACGGATTCCGAGTTTGACTGAAGGGCTGAGATCTGTAAGCACGCAGCAGTACCAAGTAATAAAAGATAGGGTACACTTAGGTGCTCGCGGGTTCGGGTGGAACCCCAGAGACCACGTATTACATTTGCCCGTCCAGCTTGTGCTTTGGGGGCTGACCTTCCAGTACTTGTGGTTCCCAAGGGACCGTGATGCAGAAGACCTGGCTCCCGGGGGCCCAGGGGTCCTGTCTGATCAGCGGTACTGCAAGTGGGATCGTGTGCCCAGGCAGGGCCAGTCAAACTTGTTACCAGAGTTTCCTTATCATCTATGGAAACTGCTTGAACCAAGAGCTCTTTCTGCCCAACTGCTCAAGTGTGCACAGGGCTGGCTCTAGGGCGAGGGAGGGGGGTAGCCGGGACACAAAGTGTAAGGGGGGACATAGCTCTCAGGCATCACCCTGAGAGGGAGCGTCTCCTTGATTCTGTGCAAATTTGCCCTGCCCTGGTCCTGGTGCCTCAGGGCCATCGTCCCTCACAGCCATCTTTCCTTTCCGCGGAGAGACAGCCTATCTGGAGAAGGAGAGGGAAACGGCGCAAAGACACAGAGAGAGCTAGAACCCCAGTGATATCATGAGAGCTCCTGGATCCAGCCATGCCTGCAGCTTGTATTTCTGGTCATAGAGCTAATGCATTGAATTGGCTTTCTGTCCCTAAAACTGACTTGGCACCTTCAAGTGGAGGGCAGCAAGTGACAGGGTACAAAGCGAAACCTTGGCTGAAACGAGGTAACGGGGGGGGGGTGATGTGAATCACTGTCCCCCACTGAGGAGTGTGTGAACTTAGTCTGTGCGTGAGGATGTCACAATCTGTCAGGGGAGTTTGTAGATGCTGGGTGATGTTTGCTAAGAGCCCACAGCAGAGGAGGCTCAGTGTACCCGCCAGAAGAGCAGAACGGGACAGAAAAGAACTTTATTGATTGCGTATTTTTCACGACTGAGAGCCCTGGAGCCAGCTGTGCCTGAAGACAGGCCATCCCTCAACTTCCGAGCTATGACAACCAATAGAATGCTCTTTTCTGTGAGCCAGGCCAGGCGACACGGGTAATGCCAACAGAAACTAAGACAGGCTTGGTCCCCCCTCGCCACCACACGCACTGAACTATAAGCAACTTGGGGGCCAGTGTGGTGTTCCGGGCCAGGGTAGAGACGGAGACACTGTAGGCACACAGTCAGCCATGACACCCAGACGGATGGAAGAATGGGTGGGGGGAGTGGTCCAGGGCCCCCTCTATGGGACATGTAGCCCCTGCCTCATTGGAGCACCTAAGCAGGGAACCAAAGTGGAAGGAGGCTGAAGGACCATCTGGGGCCCCCGGGCCTGGGTGCTGGGAATCCCAGAGCTGAACAAAACACACACACTTCTAATTTTCCGGGCCTCCTCCAATCGCTGTGCCCTGAAAGGATCTGGAGCCGGGGCTGAGAGGGTGTGGCAGACCTACCTACCCGAAGGTGACCTGTGATGAGTCCCACCCTTGTACAAATCCCCTCCCCTCCAGAGCAGGCCGACCAGGGACTTGCTTCTGACCAGCAGAATAGGGCAAAGGGGATGGGAGGTCACTGTCATGAGCACATCATATCACCTGAGAACGGTGAAGGGATGTTGGTTGCAGTTAAGGTCCCTATTTCGCTGGCTATAATTAAATAGAGTTCGACCTGGGTGGGCCTGATCTAACCCAGTGATGGAAAGTCCTTTATAAGAGCATCTCATCCTTCTCTGACATCAGAGACTCCCAGTAGAACAATAGGCTTGTGCTGGCTCTGAAGAAGCAAACAGCCAGGTTGTGAATGGCCCACAGGGAGGGCCATCTGCCAGGAGCTGGGGCCACAAGCAACTGAACACATTTTGGAGCTGGGCTCCCTAGGAGCTGGGCGGCCCAGCTGCTCCTTGGCTGCAGCCGTGGGAAACCCCGACCACAGGAAGGGCCTGCCTGGACCCCGACGCTCAGGCGTGTGGCAACTACGAGTGGTGTTCCAAAGTGTGATGGTTACACCAATGTGTGCAGGAGCAACGATAGGAAACTCAGGGGGTTTGGGGAGATTCGATGGGGGCTGGGAATCCTCTACCTAAAATGAAAAGTCTTCTACTATGAGATTCAAACCCCGGCTGTGGGGCCGGACAGTGTCAGCAAAGGGTTGGCCCCATGCTGACCACCGAGGAGGGACCCCGGAGTGTGGAAGGACTGTCTACACAGGTGCGTCTCACCCCTGCCCTCAGCCGGAAGACCTTCCGCACTCATGCCGCCGGGCCCGTGCCTCGGGCTCGGATTTACAAAACAGTCCTCGTTCCTGCCCTTTGTGCCCAACCTTCACTGTGCCTCCGTTTCCCCACTGGGCTCCCAGGGAGACCTCATCTCGGCCCTGACACAACTCCGCTGCTGGCCTGAGAGTGTGTCATTCAACAGCAGAGCGGGTGAAACGTTCCAATTCCCTCACTCAATGATATTCAATTACACATTCCCACAAAAAACTCTCCCATTGCTGCATTATTTAAGCAGAAAGAGCTAAATACAGAAGGCCTCTATGTTCCATTCCTGATTCTCGTATCATTATAAATATACTGGCTTTTTCCACCCCCTTAATCGTGGATTAACTTTTATGGAGATGGTTGGTTTCCTTTCTATGGAGACACTGTTTTGAATGGAGCCCTAAACCAGGAGTAAAGATCCTGACTAATCTCACTCCCATCGTGCTCACCAGAACATGTGCCCGGGCATTTCTATAGCAACTGCTGCCGAGGGCCCGGAGGCCATGGCGTATCTTGCCCTGGAAGCTGTTTTTCTTCTTGACCCGGCTTGTTACGTGCTCCAAACAAGGCTTCCGAATCCAGGCGGTACCCTCCGTGGGAAATGCATTCGTCATGTTCCGCAGGGATATGCAGACGCCCACACACCGAGTTTTAGCAGACCGAACCCCGCTTGCCCGTCTGTACACTTCGGTTTTGCTTTCCCGAGTGAGTTTCCAGAGGGGGCTGAGGGAACATACACTGGCTCTGCTTCAGACACTTCCCAGCTAATTGTGATAAACCACCAAGAGGAGACCTCACGACTCAAGTAAACAAATCAATCCGTGTTTGTGCAGAACCCAGGCTTCTTTAGGTACAGCAAATAATGCCATATCACTTTAATTTTTTTAATGTTTTTGTTTATTTTTAAGACAGAGAGAGACAGAGCGTGAGTGGGGATGGGTCAGAGAGAGAGGGAGACCCAGATTCGGAAGCAGGCACCAGGCGCCGAGCTGTCGGCACAGAGCCCGGCGCGGGGCTCGAACTCACCAACCGTGAGATCATGACCCGAGCTGAAGTCGGACGCTCAACCGACTGAGCCACCCGCGTGCCCCCATATCCCGTTAACAGAGAGGAAATACGGAACAGGGTTAGAGCGCAGCCTCCGGGTCGGGGACGCCCCGGGATTCTCGATCCTGTACTGCTATTCCCCAGCTCTGTGACCTTGGGCTAGTGACGCAGCCTCTCTGTGCCTCGCTGTTTCCGTCTTCAGAATGTGATATTGCTAGTGCTTGGCGCATAGGGCGCTGACCAGGCTTAAGTGAGTAACTGTGTGGAAAGCCCTGAAAATGGTGCTTAGCCCGTAGTAACTTGCATGCCTTTGCGGCTCTTCTTTGGCTATTGTTACCATCGCCTTCACTTTTCCAGGGTGGATTTCACTGAAATGAACACCACAGGCGATTTACTGATTTCCTCACCGCCTCGCCCATGCATTCATTCATGCCCCCAGCATTAACCCGTGTCCCCCACATGGCGCCTGGGGCGGCTGTCATCTGGGTGACAAATATTCGGTGGCACTTTTCTCGTCTGCAGGGAACAGCTTAGATTCACTCCTCCAGGTTGAGCTGAGTCCTTCCTGCCCACACCGAGCCTTCTCCCGCGAGTTCCTGCAAGAGACAGGACACTCCAAATTGTCTTTCTCGGGCTCCAGATGTGTCCACAGAGAGAAAGTCTCACAGACGAGGTCAGTGGGAGAAAATGAGCCAGATACACTCATGCGGGCATTCTGCTGAACCACGGATGCCTTCCCCTCCTCCGGCTTTCCCAGTGCTTCGGGATCTTGGTCATTCTTTGGGTTTGAGCAATACAGGAGCGGCAGATTCAGGACTGTGTTGTTCTCTTCTGCAATCTTAGTTAAGCCCTCTGTGAGCATAGGTGAGTTTTCAGTGGCCAACACCTAGCACATAGGAGCGCCTGAATTTCCATCTCATCCATGTGCCAAATCTATTTCAGAGGGGCAGGGATGAGGGCTCCATGGAGCAGTCAGGGTCACGCAGGTTACCACAAATGCATGCCTAAGAAAACACAGCAGCCAGAGAAAGATGTGCCCGGCCATCTACTCGGGCAGTGCCATTAATTTCCATCACACTACACTGCCTTCAGCCAAACGTTACTCTTCTTGTTACTTATCGCAACAAGTCCTTGGTTTGAGACAATAAGATCACCTATGGTACACCCGCTCCATCCAGATAATCAAATCACAGGTGTCCTTGCTTCTTCAAATGTAATCAAGGGCAACGTCCGTCTACCCAAGATGAGACAGCCTTGCTCAGCACCACCCTGTAAGCAAAGGTGTCCTCTCCCGATCACGGAGGGCTTGAGGTTTGCAGGTAATTACCCGCATCCATGCTGACCAAATGCTTGTAAACGTCAGAGAATCACATTCAAAAGAGATAAAGTAAATGGGAGGAAAGCAAAAGTTTTGAAGAAGTCAATTTTGTCGACATTTTGATGGCATCTCTTTGTTGAGGTTAGAATTTTTAATTAAAAACGGAAACAACCAAAATCTCTATCATAGCAATCATGCTTCACTCCATCAACATTTGGGGGAGTTGGTGCTGGGGAGCAGTTCTCAATGGGCAGTGAATTTCCCCCTCACCCCGGGGGACATCTGACAATGTTTGGAGACACTTTTGGGTGTTGCCATTGGCACATAGCAGGTGGAGGCCAGGGACACTGCTGAACATCACACAGCACACCAGATGACCTCCCCCCACCCAAGAGAGACCGTCTGGCCCCCACCATCAGCAGTGCCGAGGTTGAGGACCCTATAAGAAGGGACCATGGGGGTCCAGCAGGTGTATTTTTATACAGTGTAAGAAAGCCACTTGCTAGGCTAACTCAAAACGTAGGTAGGACCTGACGAGGAACATTTAACATTTAAGTACCTGTGTTTTCACCCATCGGACCGAAAATCACTGAACATTTTCCTTTAAGCAATGAAGCTGCCCCAAATCATTCTGTCGTGCATGCCGGCGGCATTATTGCAAATAGAAAAGATAAAACATTTGTTGAGCGGTATCACC
Organism: Lynx canadensis; assembly: GCF_007474595.2. Lineage (NCBI taxonomy): Eukaryota > Metazoa > Chordata > Mammalia > Carnivora > Felidae > Lynx > Lynx canadensis. The sequence goes on along the minus strand of NC_044305.1, from coordinate 2,780,857 downwards.
CTCGCCACGGGAGGAAGTGAGCGAATGCACGTGGCACCTTGGATGCAGCACATGTGTGGGTGCGGGCAGTGTGGCCGTGACCGCCCGACAAGGGCTGCGTGCTTTGGGTGATCTGACTGCGATCAGACGGCTCAGTTCTGGGGCGGGGAAGCTGTCTCGCCAGGGGACAGGACTCACGGAGGTGGACCAGACGGTTAGTGGCAAAGCTGAGGCAGGAGCATGCGCCTGGCCTCCTGTGTCTGGCACACAGAGGAAACACTCCGTCCTCTTAGCGGCCGGCACCATCCCTCGTCTTCGAGCGTCTGAGAATGCAGGGGTCAGGCAGGAGCACGGCCAGCGGGGGCACCCAGTGTGGCGTGTCAGGGGCGGTAAGGGATTCCAAGCTGTGTGGTTGTGCCACTTGGACGGTCCATGGGCAGCGGGAGGTCAAGCTTGCCCAAAGGCAAACCCCTTTATCTGGCCATGAAGACCCCAAAGGCTGTGGAGAAGGGGATGGGGTCCTTCTGTTCGGAGACCTAGTCTTATTTACTTCCTTGAAGATCTTATTTTGAAAGTCCTGATAATGACTTTGTGCCTGTTCTTGGATTTCACACCGCGGTCAGGGTGGCCTGGAGAGGCCGAACATTTTCGAAAGGTGGCCTGCACCCCTTGGTCGGCACGTGGCCAAACTCTTGGCCAAACTCCCGAGTCTCCGAATCCTGCCCTGGTAAGCCATCATATCCCACGGCAAAAAGTCTCGATTTCTTCCTGATCTCCTTAAGGGCCAAGACACCCAGGAAGGGGGTGGGGGTGCAGAGAAGAAAAAGAGCCCCTTAGAGCCCACAGACTCACACCGTCTCTGTTTCCCAACGGAACCCCTATGGCGTCACCTGTGGGCAAGAAGGCTGCGGTGCAGAGAGGCCAAGCAGGTGTCCAAGCCCCTGTCACCCGTTAGTGCCGACACCAGGCTTTGTTCCCAGACTGCCTGACAGCACAGCCAGTGATCCCGGGAAGCAGGTGCCCCAGACGAGGCCCAACACTGCAGCCACTTTCAAGTGCACGGGTGACGTTGGAGGGCAGTTGATGTCTCAGCGTGCCCATCATCAGTTTGAAAGTGAGGATGACCTCTGTGCCATGCTCAGCCCGGAGCCCGGCACACGGCACGTGCACAGGAAGGGTGTCCCCACCGCCACGGTTTCTGATCCAGGTGTCCCACGACGCTGGCCACACAGAGCTTCAATGTGCCGAGGACCAATGTGTGAAATCCAGGTGTGCAGCCAAGCGGGCAGAATTTAGCACAGTCAGCTCAGACCCTCGGGGTACCTGCTCAGTCTCCTCCTCCGGGACGTCACCTGGCTTCCTCCCAGAGTGTACAGACACACCCCACACTGCCTCCCCAGTGCATTTCCGCGGGTTTCCCCGTGATGGAGTTCAACAGCACAGCCGCCATTTCACACCAGAAGTACAATTCTTTAGCCTCCTAGTTCGACCACAGTTGTGAAAACCTGCACCTGCTGTCTGGCCACCAAGACCCTTTCTCCGCACGTGGTGAATCCCTCACCAGCGAAGAGTAGCAGGGCAACTGAAACAGCCTAATTTCTTGAATCTTTCCCGTTAACTAGCATGTAGGGTTTTATCTAAATACTCCAGGGGAAAAAAATGCAGTAAGGGCAGACAGAACAGGTGACTAACCATCCTGAGGGCTCGGGAAGCTGATCAGGAAGCTTCCGGCCAGTCCGTCGTTTCTCCATCTCTGAAACGGACTCTGACCGCGCGCGCCACGGCACCAGAAAAAGAGGGAGAAAATACGTAAACAGAAGCCGAGGCTGGCGGGCCAGGCACGGTCACTTCTGTCTGGGGACGATGGTCAGTTTTTCACTCCAGGATTTATGTTTTAACAAGGTACTTACTGCCGGCAATTGTAGCCCAGAAGCCTAGGTTCACCAAGAGAATAATTACAAGTAAGGCGAAATAGGCATCCTGCACCTTGATAGCCGCTGCAGACCTCTACTAGCTCTGTCGATGAGTGACAGCCTCACGGCCACTTCCTCCGTGCACCAGGCATGGCCTCAGCTTGGGGCCTCATGTGGCCTTCTGGTCACATCTGCATAAGAGGGTCCCGTGGGGCCCCACCCATTTCCTGATCCCAACTCTCCTGAATTCCACTCTTCTCCCCTAATTAAAAAAAGAAAAAAATAATAAAAGGACTTCCTTTAAAGGACAGAGACTAAGAAAACCAAGTGCTGACTGATGTCATTTCCTCTTTGGGGCTGCGAGGCTGACGACCCGCGCAGTTGCTGTGCTAGGAGCACTGCGGTTTGCATCTCCAAGTCTGGGATTCTGCCGAGCAGGACACTGAATAGGACTCCACGGGGTTGGAACCGGAGCTCCCTTCCAGGCCATCCACGGACACCTTCCCACCCACCTGCTGGTGTCTGTGTGACATCCGTAGAGACATCTCTCTGAAGCCAGAGGTCACCTGGGAGACTTGATGAGCATACCGATCTGGGGTGAGGCCACCAGGGTCTGACCACTAGTTCAGAGCCATTGGCCCCACCGCTCTGAGCCTTGACCATTGGCACGGGCAAGGAGGAGAGCATACGGCCTGAACATGGAGTCAGGTGGGTCTGGCCCATGGGTGGGCATTCCTGGATTTGCGCTTGTGTCATTGTAATCAAACTGCCTTCAAGACTTTGCTTGTGAAAGCTACCCTCAAGGAGGTAGGCAGGTGCTAAAACTATGGATAAAAGATGAAATCAAAGCAAGGTAGTCTACAAAAGTGATGTCTGGGGGAATTGAGGGCTTCACAAAGGTCTCAGTATAATGAAACCAAGGTCTGTTGTATTATCATGCCTGAGAATTTAATAGTATAACATGGCGTTAGAGAAAACGGCACTTTGAGCTGACGTGGCCCATTATTTCCACAGCAGTACATGCTGTGGGCACAAGAAACCCTTGGTTCTGGCGACAAAGCCACGGCTCGGCTGAAGCGTTACATGTCATAGAGTTGGACAAACGTGGGTTCCACGTTCTCAGATGGGGGAAAACCTGAGCGGGGCCCATCCCCTAAGCCTCGGCTTCCTCATCTGTGAAATGGGGACAAGGAGTCTACCCTTCAGTGCCACCGGAGAATTACAAGAGTGAAGTACTCCCAAGCATCCCCACACTGTTCTCCTCAAGCATCTCCCTCCTTCCTTGTTGCCAAGGTAATGTCCCCTTGCCATCTGGGGGACAGGGGAGTGAGACAGAAATCCTGCTGTGTTAGCACCTTGGCCGATGTTCCTCTCTTTCTAAGATTTTTTTTTTCATCGTTTATTTATTTTTGGGACAGAGAGAGACAGAGCATGAATGGGGGAGGGGCAGAGAGAGAGGGAGACACAGAATCGGAAACAGGCTCCAGGCTCCGAGCCATCAGCCCAGAGCCCGACGCGGGGCTCGAACTCCTGGACCGCGAGACCGTGACCTGGCTGAAGTCGGACGCTCAACCGACTGCGCCAGCCAGGCGCCCCTATTCCTCTCTTTCTAATTTCCATTTCTGGGGAAGGCCTTAAGGAAGAATTCCCCCCTTAAAATGGTAAGTGTCCATTCTCATTGTTACTCAATCATTTCCCCCTATTTACCACTTAAAATATTAGTTCTAGCTTTTACTTACCAAGAAGAAAGACTGTTACAGTTTCCATGATTTCAATGGCAACTCCCTGCTGTAACTTCACTCGTTTTCTTGACTGTGCTGAGTGCGCTCCTGGGTTTTGTATGAATGATGGAGCCATTCGTGGGGTTTGATTACAGCGGTGGGCAGGTTGGTGAGCGATTCTCCTCTGCCCGGATTTCAATTGGTCCGCACCAGCAACAGGTGGATTGGATGAAAGGACAAGGAAAAACAAATACGGGAAAATTAAGGTAGAGTAAAAGTACCCAAGAGAGAATATAAGTTATTTATATTGTGCTTTTTTATTTCAATACACCGTAAGAAAAAAAAAAGGTTGCATTTAAAAAATGAATTTGAAGGCTCAAACACCTACGGCTAGCTAGAAAGTATATGAAATATTATAAACTCAAAATCTTCCCTTGAGTGTGCGTACCATTTCCAGTGTGTACGATGCTCTTACTGTGTGATCTGATGTTTCCTCTAAATGATTCTGTCTGTTCAGTGTCATTAGCTCTCTCTTAGATGACAGATCTGTAACTGGAAGGGGTGAAATCATTTCCTCCACGGCCAGGTGACAGTCCTGGCTGGACCCTGGACGCTTTTACCTAAACCCAATTTCCTTTCTAAGACTCACGGCTGCAGGGGCGCCTGGGTAGCTCAGTCAGTTAAGCGTCCGCCTTCGACTCAGGTCATTTTCTCGCTGTTTGTGAGTCTGAGCCCCGTGTCGGGCTCTGTGCTGACAGCTCGGAGCCTGGAGCCTGCTTTGGATTCTGGGTCTCCCTCTCTGTCTGTCCCTCCCCTGTTCATGCTCTGTCTCTGTCTCTGTCTCTCTCAAAAATAAATAAACATTAAAACAAACAAAGAAAGACTCGTGGCTGCTTTCCAAATACCAGACCAGCCAGTACTCGCTCTGCAAGATTTTAACCTGATGCTTCTTGGTGGGGACTATGTTGGAGGGACAGGTGAGAATGAAAAGGCATATGCCTGCCTTCGGGGAAGGGAGCACATAATTTCTCTCGAATTATATTTCTTGGCATCTCTGAAAACCAAATCAGATCAGACCTTTCTTATTCCAGGATCCCTCAACCTGGACGCTGCTCATAATTGGCCGATTTGGGGCCGGATGCCGCTTTGCTGTGCACAGAGCTACTAGCTGCGTGGGTGGAATTTCTAGCAGCATCCTGGTCCCCACACGTGGATGCCAGTAGTATCCCCACTGTCCTGCGACAACCAAATATGTCCGCGTGTCCTGTATGTGGCAAGATCACCCCTGGTTTAAAAACTATTGCCTTGGGGCACCCGGGTGGCTCCGTCGGTTAAGTTCCTGACTCTTGGTTTCGGCTCAGGTCACGATCTCACAGTTCCTGAGATCAAGCCTTCTGACAGCACAGAGCCTGTTTGGGATTCTCTCCCCCCACCCCCCCGCCACTCTTCTCCTGCTCGCACGCTATCTCTCTAAATAATTAAACTTAAAAAAAAAAAGCGTTGCCTTATCTCTTAAGAATACAACTTATGATTATACCTTACTATTTTCACCATTTAATTACTTGCCTTATTGTTTAATGGAAAGTTGAGAACTTCCTTGCAATCGCTTAAGCTTCACTACAAATTACAAGGGAAAAGAAAAATGGGAAACTTTTGCAGAACTGGCACGCCGAAAGCAAATAACCATTGTGCCATATGGGTTTGTGTCTGGGCGCAGAATTTTTACAAATGTATTTCAGATTCAAATGTCCAAAAATATCTGCCTAATGATATGTAGTTTCAGAGTAAAGACTTCATGTTTCTTCTAAATGAGCATTCAGTTTATAGAGATGGAAAACTAATGTGTTTTTCTGCTGCCAGAAACCATCTCCATGGTACTCAGGGACCTTTGTTGATTACTTTTTAGCTACATGATGTTTACATTATTCAAACCAAAAATACCGAAATGACGGGTACAAGGATCATCTTGGATTTGTTTCCCTTGTCTGGTTTTAAGATCCAGTTACACGTCTAAACGCAAAATAGGAGAGGCATCTTAATAAAATGGAGCATTGATTATAGATATCCTGTCCCACTAACCAAGTTCCTATTGAAAGCAGCAAAGGACGCTAAAGGCAGGAAATCGTACAATAGCATCAAAAAAGAAAAGGGTGTGTACATGCCACAAAATCGGGGGCTCCCTGCTGGATGTGGTGCACGTGAGACAACCTTGAAGGAATACCGAGGGTCAGACCACAGCCCAGTGTCGAGAGAGGATGGCATGGAGCCATGGGGAAAGGAAAGAGGAGCCCCTGATGAACTCATGTGAGAGGCAGCAGTTTGGCCAAAGGAAACAACGGTGCCCAGGAGAGAGGCCGCTCCGGCGGAAAGTTCTAGGGTGGCTGCAGATACCCAGAAGGAGGCGCCTCGGCGGGTGGAGGTCAACCACCAGATTCGAAGGAGGGAAGAACATGATCCTCCCTGACTCTGTAGGTGATGCTCCAAGAAGAAGGCTGAATGCACGCCAATGGACCAGGATTGAAGATCTTCTAGACGGAAGACAGGACAGGAAAAGCCAGCTCCGAAAGAACATCATCAGAAAACCCAGAGGAGTCACTGCACCCAATCTTCTGGTTGTGTTGCCCATCCCCGTTCCACCCCTGCTTCTGGATCACTGTAGCACGCGGTCAGGAAGGAGAACTCCCACACAGTCCAGCGGGGGAGTGAACAAAATGTGAAGAAATTCAGCTGTCCACACGGTGTGGGGAAAATATCCCAGATCTGAAGAGAACACCACTTACCCGATGGTGTCTTACTACACCGCCAAGTGTAAACTTGATGCCTTCAACTCGTGCCTGAGTTTTTAATACTGTTCTCTTCATACCGTTGTGTAAATTCCAGCTCCTGCAATAATCGATCGATCGACTGATTTGCCTCTTCTGAAAAGCCGAGGAAGTCAGCCAAGAGCTGAAGAGAGCTAACAAAGATCCAGTAAGATGGGGCTAGTTCAATTCCCACTCAACCTCCCACATCAGGCAACGTGCTCAACATCTTCCCTGCCTCATTTCAGTGACTTCTACTTCCGCCCAGCTGTGGACACTTACACCAACGTATTTGACCTCTCTGGGTGGGCGCTTCATTATTTGGCAGTTGTGAAGACTAGCTTGAACACTCTCAGGGTACGTGGAAAGAAGTCTGCATTTTTCGGTGGCTGACTCAAGTGGCCAATGGCTTCCACTGATTGTAACTGTTCCTTGTCAGAGCCTCTCCGTCCACGCCACTTGCGTTATCTGCCCTGTGCTGGAGCGTGTATCGCTTTCCTCACGAGCACAGCAGACCTGTCATCTTCTTGGTTTTCTGTCAACACTTACTTATTCACTGGAAGCTGCCTGGTGCACGCAAGTCCAGAATTTTCCGCCATTTCTGGTGAATCGCTTCACTTTCCACAAGGTAGTGACTTCATACCCTTCCGTGTCTCCTTCATCCTAACGCCTCCTGGGGCTGACCACACAGCTGCCTTCGCTATCTCTGCTTATGATTTGTGGAGGGTGCGCTTTGAACCGCATAATTTCCCATCTTTTTGGACATTCCATTGGACCTTCCGTTTATCTTAGAAATCTTCTGGAAATAGCATATGATTGGATTGAAGAAATAATCTGGGGGCACCTGGGTGGCTCAGTTGGTTAAGCATCCGACTTCGGCTCAGGACATGATCTCGCAGTTTGTGAGTTCAAGCCCCGCGTCGGGCTCTGTACTGACAGCTCAGAGCCTGGAGCCTGCTTCAGTTTCTGTGTCTCCCTCTCTCTCTGTCCCTCCCCTGCTCCTGCTCTGTTTCTCAAAAATAAATAAACATTAAAACAAATTAGGAAAAAAAACAATCTAAATATTTCTTGCTTTTAACTGAATAGTATAGTCTTTTTTCAGTTATTGTGGTTTTTAAAAACTATTTGGATTTGCTTGTACAATCATACTGTCTTAATGTCATGTCTGCCTCCTATGGTGCTTAGACTGAGGAGTTTTCTTTTCCCCCCTGTAGCCTTTTATCAGATTTGGAAGTTTTGCCTTTTATTTACATTCCTTCAATGGTAACCTTTAACATTCTAACAGTAGGTATTTAACTTTCAAAGTCGAAAATTCATCCCTCTGTATACTCTCTTTTCAAAGAACATGTAGATGTCAGAACTCCTTAACTCTGATCACTCCTCTTCAACCTTCCACGTTCTGGTTACTGGTTTTTAATTTCCAGTTTCTTGATAAGCCACCCAAATTAGACATTTTCCCAGAATGCACCAGAGAGGTTTATGGAGATGAAAAATAAGAAGGAGTTATGAGGCCAGAAGGGTTCAGAAATAGATCTAGTAGGATTTTCAGGTATGAAAATAGAGAGAATGCAGGGGAAGCAATAATCAGAGAGGTAATGCTTCAGAAATTTCCAGAGTCAAAGAACAAGAATCTATACAGTTAACAAGCACCCAAAGCCCTGAAGAGCATAAATAATATAAATCCCAATTAACCTTACTGGGCTGAAATGGCGGGATACCAAAGAAACTGAGGAAATCTCAAAAGCAACCATGGTGGGGGTGGGGAGGATTATTAAAAGAAATAACAATTAGTTACCAGATTTCTTTTTCATCAAGCACAAGAGAAGCTAGAATAAAAGGGAATGAAAACTTCAGATTGCTAAATGCTAAGTTTCTACAATTGATAGCCACCTGCGTTGCCGTCCGAGAGTGGGCTGGGTAAAGAACCTTTCAGACCTAAGGCAATTAAGTGTTTCACATTTACAGATGATCACTGGAGGAATTGACTAAGGGAATGGATTCTCCAGCATCATCTCCATATTTCTATGGTTACAAATTACCTCCGACATCTCAGTGGATTAAAAAAAAAAAAAGACAAACAAATGTCCCTTCTCCTTGCCCTGATGCACTGGCTGGTATACACCGAAAATATTAATTTTCTTGCTCATGTGAAGTCTACTATGGGGGAGGGGCTGCTGTCTCGGTGCACAGAAGAAGAACTCAAATGAGTAATTTCTAGATTTGTACCCTAAAAATTCTCACGCATGCACAAGGAGACGGTGCACACTTATGTTTATCATTGCATTGTTATAACAGAAAATAGAGACCAACTAAAAGATCACTTAGGAAATGGATACAAATTATGGGATACAATGGAATATTGTAAAATTCTCAGCAAACTCTCAATGGTGCAGAAAACCTAAAATATTTCCTCTCTATCCCTTGAAGAGAAAGTTTGACAACCCCTGTTTCAGAGCACTTAAAATGCATCCGTGCAAATACATCTGGAAAATAACCAAATTATAATGCACGTGTGGGATAAAAAGAGGTTCAAAGGATCTGTACCATCAGATCCGCTTTATTTTAATTATGAGTAAACCATATAAAATGACACTATATGTCAGGGATACATACACATGTAAAAACTCAGAGCAAGAAGCATAAAGAGGAAAACATCTACACATTTCGGAGCTCTGGTAACTTCTGCAGAGAGAAGGAAAGGGGTTCACTGGGTAAGGGTGGGAACGTTACTAGCACATTCACCAACATTTAGTGTCCTCTCAAATCCAAACCCGCCCTTTGTGAAAACTCTGTGTCTTTGTACATTTGAGCTACTCCATGATTTAGAATCACAAAATCACAAAATAAAGCAGTAATGAAAGTGGAAATGCCCCAATATGAAAAACAGGTTAAAGATGTGAGCTTTTGCATACAAATTTGGGAGAAAAGTGTATCCTGAATAAAAACAGAGGGCAAGTTCATGTTTAAGAGGAGGGGAATGTCCCTGCGTGGATCGCCATGAAGCATCAGGGCTATGGGGCTAGGAAACTGGCAACATCCATGGATAGCACTGTGTATTGTAACATTCCTCTCCACGTGTCCCCACCCACCCCCAACCACACACACCGGACTAGAAACGCTTTGTGGGCAAGACCCCTGCCTTTTTCTACCTCTGTGCCTGTGGCGCCTCCACTGTACCTGGGACAAATTGGCTATTTACCAGACATACATTGAAATAAAGTCAAGATTCTGCACCCTCCATGCTGGGCTTACAATATTGATTTTGAAGATGTCAGCTGTGCAGGAAAAAATATACACCAACCATCTGGTGCTTTTCATCCCCAAAGTTTAGAACTCCGGTGAACTCTCAAAGCAGACAGACTTGAGAAGATTAGAAATAATATCTTCATCTCCCAAGGTGGGAGCAAAGTGTTAGGAGACATTTTAATGCCAAACAGGTCAATCACGGTATAATTGCCTCTGATAGACACTCTAGAAATCAGAAACATTCTTTACCTAGAGCTGAGTGCCGCTCGAAAAGATGACAGCCTTTCCTGCCTTTGAAAACATCAAAGACAATCAAGGCATCAGCTTCCAACCCCATCCTCAATATGGAACACCCTGCGAAGGAGGCTGCAATGAAGAGTCCCCACCAGGAGAGAAACTGTGTTGCAGGCTTCAGGGTGGACCACAGAGGACAGATCACACTGCCTGCCTCCCTTGGGTGTCTGGGTCTCTAGTCAGCCCTGGGGGGGTGTGGGGGGCGGGTCCTACCCAATACTGGGTTCAGACAGGCCAACGCTGATGTGGGTCGTCACCTAGTGGGGTTGAAAGGCATTAAAGGCGGTGTTTCCATCTGCCTGTGGTTCCACTAAAACTCTCCTCTGGGTTAACTTGAAACTTTACAATGAAATGCAAATGGTACCTGGGAGAGGTAACACTTTATTTCAGATCAAACATTAACACCTAATTTGAATTAATTTTAGCAGTTGCTTGGCCCCCGAGCAGAGTTACGAAGCAGTGGGACTATCAAGAAGGAATTTTATATCTCTGGTTAAAACTTGTTATTACTTTTAAGGACGTGTTTTAGAAGGCTCTTCCAGAGATGAATGTAGATGTAATTCCTTGAAGACTCAGTTCTTTGACTTAGTCCTGAAGCTTGGCTTGTCAATTGTTGTCTGGTAGGAACATTGGCTATTTCCTTTTAGAAAACAATTTGTCAGTGTTTGTTTGTTTGTTTGTTTGAGACAACTGTGGATCAACATACAGTTGTAAGAAACAATACAGAGACAGCCTACGTACTCTTGTGCCCAGTTTTCCCCAATGGTAACATAGGGTAGACAAAGTGTCTTTTCTGCCACCCGTCCGAGGTTCATTGGCTGGCGTGCTGCAAATTAGACTCACATGAGACAGATTAACGAAGCTTATGGCATATCCATCACACTCCCCGGGAGCGCTAGCAACTCGAAAGATGGTTAGAATGTGGGCTTCTATAGCCTCTTAACAGAAGTACCTTGCACCCTGTAAAGAAGTGACCAGACACAAGAAAAGGACTTTGAGATTCCAGGGGCAGAAAACTGTGGGAAGGTGAGCAGAAGGGGGCACTGATGGAAGAGAAGGGCTGCATGGTCAAGTTTGTTGTGTAGAGTCCTCTGGGGCCACGCTGGGTGATGACTAGACCTGCCTCTGGTGGTCATCTTCTGTCTTTCCTGGTAGTCAGGTGACAGGGGACACCTTCACAAACTTATGTCCTGCTTCAGGGCAAATAGAAGGAGGGCAGAGAATCTTTATCGTGTCTCTGCCTTCGGTTCAAAATAACCCTTTGCCAGGGCGCCTGGGTGGCTCAGTTGGTTAAGCGTCCAACTTCACCCGGGTCATGATCTCGCGGTCCGTGAGTTCGAGCCCCGCGTCAGGCTCTGGGCTGATGGCTCAGAGCCTGGAGCCTGCTTCCGATTCTGTGTCTCCCTCTTTCCCTGCCCTTCCCCCGTTCATGCTCTGTCTCTCTCTGTCTCAAAAATAAATGTTAAAAAAAAATTTTTTTATTTTCAAAATAACCCTTTGCCAAGTAGCATACTTTGTGGTGGCCACTCGGCTACCCTTCAGTAACGTCTCGTGAAACCACAGCGCAGCATCGCAATCCGTTTATTGACGTGGGTGCAGTCCGGATGCCGAGCATTTCCATCAGCACAGGACTTGACTGCGGTCCTGTCATAGCCACGGTTTCCTCTCCCCGGAAACCACTAATCTGTTCTCTGCTTCTCGACATTGTCATTTTGGAAACATTATATAAATGGAAATAGGGAATCTGTTATTTTTTTGGCATTGGCTTTTTTTCACCGCACACAATGCCCTCAAGCTTCACCGACGCTGCGGCACGCGTCGATGCCCCATGGCTTGGATGGACCGATCGGCCATCCATCTACCGAGTGACCTCTAGGCTGTTTGCGCTCTTTGGCTATTAGAAATAAGCCTGTTGGGAACATTCACGTACAGGATGTTATGTGAATATATATTTTCACTTTTCCTGGATAAACGTCACGAGCGCAATCGCTGGGGTGTATGGCAGTTGAATGGTCAGTTTTATGAGAAATCACCAAATATTTTCCAGGGTGGTGTACCACTTTATATCCCTACAAACAATATTTGTGTGCCGATGTATATTAAAGGATTTTAAAACTTCATGTAGCCTGGGGATCTATCTGTCTTCAGGTGACAGTTCAAAATATGGAAAACACATATATTCTACCGTTTTGACTCTGACAGTGCATAGGGCAAGTTGGATCGTTATTTTGTAATTAAGCCTAGGAGAAAACCAAGCTGAAGTATTTATGGAAAAGTATCATCAAGTGGAAAAACATGCTGGCCTAAGTTTCTCAGGCAACAATGCTTTTAATAAGCTATTTGTTTTGAGCATATGGTCATATCATTAGTATCATTGTGCGTTCGTGCTCTCTAGGGAGAAAAGCAAATCTGGAATATTGGGTGAGAAAATGTTAACTCATAAAAGGTTAATTGAGTACTGAGAAGTAGGGAACTATTAAAGCCTGGAAATTTCTGAGACTGGTAGACTGGGGCCGGGGTCCCCGTGAGGCTCCCTCGCGCCTCATCTGGAGGCTCCAGGAGGAGTGGGTAGGAAGGCGAAGGAGGCAGGCGAGGGGGGTGGAGGGACCGTTAATCTACCTCGAGGCTCTCATGGGGACCGTGGCTGGGAATCAGACCTCCCTGCTCCATGTTCCTCAAGGCAAAAACTAAACCAAAGCACAGAACTTTCTCCGAAATTACATTAAGAAAAACCCAAAAATCTATTTGAAATCATAATAGATGAGGCTTTTTCTTTTTTTTCTTAAAGAGAGAAACTAGGAACCTGACAAGCTAGCGTCAAGGGGGAAAGACTTTAATAACAGTTCCTGTATCTTTAGGTCTTTGGGGTTTTTTGCTGTGAAGGTTTCGGGAGATCTGGCATAGGCGACACGTGGGTCTCATGTGCTGGATCTGGGAACCGTCCTTCCTGCAAAACTGTCAATCAAATGAAATCTTCACACAGAATTCAGTGCACTTTAAAACAACCACACACGTGAGATGATCCCTCTGTCGAATCCATTTCCCACAGAAACAAGCAGGGTTCCCACCCGGGACCTGGAGTTTCAGAACTGAATGTGCCTCTCCCTGGACACGCTGGTGGGGCAGTCATTGGGGACACTGGGGCACGTGTCCCCAGAGCCTCAGAACACCTGGGACCTTGTGGCCTTTTCGCAGGACGGGCTGGAGATACAAAAGCAACGTAAGCCCTTGGAAAGTATTCCAGAAATCACGAGAAGGTGTTAAACCCGCTTCAAATCTTCCCTCCCTGGGTGCAGAGGGGAAGAGCTAAGAGGTCATACTTTGGAAGGATCTAGACCTCAGTCTTGTTTCCGCTGTGGATTGTGTGGTCTGGCCACGTCTCGAGCAAGTCACATGCTCCCAACGAGCCTCCGTGTGCTCGCCTGGGAGTTGGGGCGCCAGTGCCCGCCCGCTGGGCTGTCCTGAGGACCACACACAGTGACGGGTGCGAGTCACGTCGCTCCAGGCTACGTCTCGTGTTTGCCATTGGCTCTGCTGGAGTGTTGAGGTTCCCTGCTTGTCTCTGGGGTTTCGTTGGTGGGCTTGCGAATCTCATTTTCTTTAAGGGTCATTTATGGACTCCATAGGCGTTTGTTGAAAGCTTACTGGGCACCAGGCACAGTCCTAAGGTGCCGTGGGTGGAGCGACGCGGTGCAAGGAAGTCAGGTTCTCCAGGGGCTCGCGTTCTGGGGCAGGGACTCCGAGCAGTGTGCCGGGTGACAGATGCCATGGAGAAAAATACCGGGAGCAGAGGGCAAGAGAGCGAATGTGTGTGGGGAGGGGGGCGTCCTGGTCAGAGGCCTGCAGGAAGTGACTCTGTGATGAGGCGACATTTAAGCAGAGACCTGACAAAAAGTGAAGGGACCAGGGGAGAGTTCGGGCTGTGATGTGAGGGGACAAACGCTTTATCACAACACTGCCAGGCATCAGCTCTTGGTTCTTCCTGCTCAGCAAGTGCCTACCCTGAATTGTAAAGAGTTTCCTTTATATTTCGGGGAGTGTTAGATGGTATCTGTTTCTGTATTCAGGAGCCATCAGACTCGCCTTCCCAGTGCGTTTGGACTTGTCCCTTGGGCTGGCCTCCACGCCGGAAGGTCCCCGTCACCTCGGCCCACCCAGCTCACGGATGCACTGCCCTGTCCGGCCCTGTGTTAGCTCGTCTGTCTGTCCGTCAGCCTCCCCAGCCTGACTGCTGGCCTGAGGCTGGGAGTGTCCCCTTACCGTGCTTCTCCCGCTGGTGTCCACTGTGGTGTTGATTTTAGAGTGGACCCTTGCCAACAAAGGTTAGGGGGGGTCACTGAGGAAGAAAGGAAAAGTTAAATGGGTTTGACTTTAAAAATTCGTATCCTGAGCAGCACATCTGTAGTGGATCTTCTGAGATTGCTGATGTGGTCAAGACAGACGTCCGCCCTCGCTGGTTCAGGAAGAGGTGAAGGGTGGTCTGAAGATGAGAGAGAGACCGCAGCCCGTATTGCATCACAGATGGAAAGTCCTGGAATCCGGCTGCCGCAGTCTGTCCAGGCCCCTCTTCTGTGCTTCCCTCGCCGTCACGAATCGCCCATTGAGCCATGAAGCTCTGTGACCAGCCTCTTCAAGCTCCTGGTCTCCCCTTCCCAGTTTCCCATCCCAGGAGACACGCATGGCGTGGCTCCTGTGTGGTCTGGAGTTGGCCCTGGGCCTGTCGGCTGTGGACGTGGAGTGGAATCTTGACCGTCCAGATTGGCCCTTATGCACCTGCTGGGATTTGTTCTGTGCTTGGTCTCCTAGTGGGTTCCAGGGTGGCAGGGCTGGTGCTGAATGCACAGGCACCCACGGTGCCTCTCACAGGGTCTAGGGTCGGAACGCTCGGTCTGCCTCAGACGGCAAACACGGACTTAATGCCGAGTGTGGGGGAGAGACAGCGCTTAGCATGACCTCGTCTGATTTGCTTCCCTAACAGTGGCCACGCTGCTCTTACCTGCCTCCCCCTGGCAGGACCCTTCTCCAAAGGAGCAACCCCCGTCGGGTACCTCGGTACCTGCCTCACATGAGGAATGTTAACTTAGGACTGAAAGGTAATGACTTTCTGAACCCTGCTGTAGGTGAAAGTCAGCGTTCGAGATCCTGCACGCTGAGACAGAGCTCATTCACACGTACGTCCGTGTCTGTGCCTCCTTTTCGTGTTTATCCAGTGGAGGCAATAATAATGATGATAGTAATAATAAGATGAGGAGGAGTAGACCTCACCTGGTTCTTGTGAGGCTTTAGGGAAATGACGTGAGCCAGGGGACCGGCACGGTGCCTGGAAGAATTCAGCCCTGAACGCACGGCGGCTGGTGCACAGACCACCTCGCCCCGTGACTCCCACCGCCGTGGGAAGGATGGGTCCAGGGCGAGCAGGTGTGGTTTTCTGATGTAGGCAAGATGCTCAACACACTCCACGTAGGTGATTTGAGAGCCACGAGGAGGACAGGACCCCGGAAAGACAGATGCTTTGGGGGGAAGTCTGATTTACACCTGCAGTGGAGTGCTGGCAGCTTTCACACTGCATTCGTTAGCTCGCGGAATCTCCCGCTTTCCCGCGCTCCTGGGATGCGTCTCTGACCCTGGGGGAGACTTCGGCCCACCTTGGCGGTGAAACGTGGCGCATGATCAAGGTGAAAGGTAGTGCCTGAGAAGCACGGGCACGGACGTTGTTTGCGATTTGTCCTCCTTCGTTTTGTGGGACCGGACGTGCTGGCCCCACTCGTACGATTGAATTGAAGAGTTCGAAGCGAGCATTTTCTGAACGTTGATTTATCGGGGGAGGAAAAAAGAATTGTTGTATCCTGCCAAACGGCTGTGGCGCCCTGTAAGACGGTCAGGTCATTTTTCTGCTGAAGATGTCACAGTGAGATTTTAAAAATAGATTCCTGGAGCGGCGTTAATAATGTCGAGGGTACAGATAAGGGGGGACGTATTTACCGTTGAAAGTAGAGCAAAAATATTGCTGTTTAATTAAGGTGGATTTTGGAAGTAGATTATATCAGTGTAAAATATAACCTTGTGCACCACAATCGTTTATAGTTGTTTTACTTGTAATTCATAACCGGTTCCGCGCTCCAGGCTGGCGATCCCTGCTCTGACTCTCGTGCTGAATGTCACAGGTGGGCCCTGGAGGAGTTCGGGGAACGACAGGGAACAGGAAATGTACGAAGCCCTGCGCGGTGCTCCAAACAAAAGCCACAGAGCGTGATGTGCAGTGGACATCTCTCAGGGTGCCCCCAGGCTCTCTTCTCTTCAACTGACCCCCTGAACCAAAGTCTCCGGTGGTCAGAGTTGTGCGAAGTGACCCAGGCACTCTCGCTGTTGTAGATCGCTGTTGGCAACATGACGCCGGGGCGGGTCCTTCGTCCCCAGAATCTCTGCTGAGGACGAGAGCTGGAAGGAGGGACTGGACACGTTATTGGCATAGCGCCCGTTTGCTTCCGTGCACAGGTCTCCAGCCACTCCATGTTACTTATATGCTACGGGCACCGTGGCAACTTGTGAGCAGATTACTTCTTACGTAAAGTGAGTGCATTCATTAAGATGCTTTATCATCAGAGAAAAAAATCAATAGAGAGGTTCGATCCTCCTGCTTAAGATGGATGGGAGGGAGATCCAGAGTTGGTTGGCAGCCCTGTGCAGTTGCTAATTCCGATAGCCTTCCCTGTAAGTCACAAGAGGGTTGCTGAGGCTCCGGAATCACATCCAGAGTTTGGCGAGGAGCCAGGGAGAAAATACTTCTTTCTTCTCCTGCCTTTCCAACAGCGTTCCTCCTTGGCCAGTTCTGAATCCTCCAGACTTCTCTAGCTGCAAAGTAGGCTGGGGAAGCTTTATGGTCTCCCTAAGGGAAGGTGTACAAGGAGAGGGAGTTGGGAATGGCCACTGGGTTAGCGGTCAACAGCGTGTGTCCTTCTATCTCATGACTTTGTGTTAGCAGTCAGAGTCCAAACGTGACACTCCAAGCCTGAAGGATGGGGGCCCTTCGGATTCTAGGCCCACATTCAAACATTCTCTCTGCCTAAGCCCATGAGAGGGAGGAATTCACCCCAAGTTTGCCCTCTCTATCAGACCACACAGGCAGCTCCAAGGACTGTTTAAGAGCCCCCACAACCACACCCATCCACCCAGTACCCCGATTTTACCTCCTTTCATCCCCATTTGGAGCCACTGTTTCCACCTCCCTCTGTCTTGCCTTCCTTCTCTCCCCTGCTGTCTCGGAGGTCATGGCTATTGTGAGTTGGACCATCTCATCCATTCATGGTTTTTAAGTATATTTTCATTTCTAAAAAATTTTTAATGTTTATTTACTTTTTTGAGAGAGAGAGAAGCAGAGTGTGAGCAGGGAAAGGGCAGAGAGAGGGAGACAGAGAATCTGAAGCAGGCTATAGGCTCTGAGCTGTCAGCACAGAGCCCGACGTGGGGCTCGAACTCACGGACCGTGAGATCATGACCTAAGCCGAAGTCAGACGCTTAACCAACTGAGCCACCCAGGAGTCCCTTTAAGTGTATTTTCCGTAAAGGTACGTGCTCGTAGCAATGCATAGCATCACATTTTCTGTAACTCTAAAATAGTACGCAAACACCTCCCTGTCACTTATATGATCCACCAACTTTCTCTTTTGCTTAACTCACTTTTTTTATATTTATTCATGCTGGCACATGTAACTGCAGACCATATTAACAGTACGCTCTCCTCTATTGTGTGAATAAATCACCACTTGTTTACCTCTCTACCCATGGACTATTACGTTGTTTCCACTTTATTGTCATTACAAATAATGCCGGAAGGTACATATGTCTTCTTAATCTTAGGAACAAACACTCTTCTTCCAGATGTGTGTCCGGGCTTGGGTTTATGAGATGAAGTACACTCGTGTCCTGGCATCTTTTACCAGATGTTGCCAAACCCCCACCTCCATCACATTGCTGCCGACAGAGCGTGGAAGCTAGTTTTAAATGTTCAGCCGTGCTTAGCACCCAACAAGTAAATCTTTTGTCATCTGATGAACGGATGAGGAAGGCTGTCTCTTTGTGATCTTGACTTGCGTTTCCTTAGTTACCAGTAAGTTTGAGCATCTCACTGAATGTCCAGTGCACATTCGGGTCCCCCTTCTATGAACTGTCTGTCTGTATTTGTTTCCTATCAGTTGTCTGTTTTGTTCTTTTAGTTACTTTGTAGGACCTTGCTCTATACGCCCTGGACACCCTCCTTCCCCATCATGCATGCGGTCGTGCGTTAAGGCCAGGCTGTAGCTGTCGTTGGCTTTGTTCAAGGGATCTTGTGCTTTGTAGATGTTTTAAAGTTCATTGTCATTAACGGAGCCTCAGTCATTCCCTTTTTGGTTTGTACCTTTTGGTTGCATTCAAGAACCTTGTCTCCATTCAAAGTCAGAAAAGTCTGTCATAATGTACTTGAGGAGGTTTTTTTGTTATGTTTGAAATAATTTCACGTTTTTCAAATTTCAGTTTGTAGCCAACTTTGAATTTACTCTGGGATGTGATGAAAAGTAAGGAAAGGATGTGCATTTCGGTGAGGTGCACAGGTGTGCTGGTACCATCTGTCGAATGCCCCCCATTTCCCAACTGCCTTACAGGGCACCCCTGACCCCCTCCGGGGCCCCACGTTTCCGGGGTCTCTCTGGGCTCCCTGCTGTGTTCAGTGGCTGGTTTTCTTGTGCCTGAGCTAATTCTCCATGGGTCTTTACTCGTACATAATAAATGATATGCAGGGTATTTTTCTTTGATATTGATTGCAACCATTTCAAAACTAAGGCTGACGTTTGCTTGTGCTTTTATTGTATTAAGAAAGTTCCCTTTTATTCCTAATTTGCCCGAAGTTTTTAAAAATCCTATTTGACTGTTGAATCCTATTACATAGTTTTGTTCATCTGTTAAAACGACTGTCCTCTAATTTGTAAGTTTAATTACATTCACAGATTTCTTGATATTCAATTAACAGATGGTAAGTGAACGTCTGTCGGATGATTTCATTGTGCGTGTGCCTGTGCTTGTGTGTGCGTGTGTGTGTACCTGCACACACACGTACAGGCATTCAGCTTGCTGATATTTAATTGAGATTCTCGGTCTACGCTCAAAAGTGAGAGAACGTACCTCTGGCCGATGCTATAAATAGCTGTCTTTTACTGCTGATGCTTTTGTGTTACAAAATTGATGGGATGGGCCGTGGGTAATGCAACCGATCAGAACATTTCCTTTGAAAGAGGTTATGATATTTAAGTAGAAATACAGTGAGGTTTTCCTGAGGCTGATTTCTGCCCTCATTTTTGTCGTTGCTTTCACCTCAGCAGACATGATGAGGGCTCGGTAGGTATGCTGTTGAGCTGAGGTGGGCCACTTGGGCCACAAGGGAGGGCTCCCTTGATGCAGGGGTGAGTCTGCGCTGGGCACCATTTCTGCTAAGAATGTCCTGACGCATTCCACCTATGTTCTTCAACCCCACTAGAACTGACCAGCGGCCCAGAGTGAGGCTGACGTCCTTCCTGAAGCTCAAGATTAAATACGTCGTCCACGGCAAGCAGGCAGGGATTACGTTGCAGATTCAGACCTTTAGGCAGAATTTCCAAACACCATACAAAGAAAAAAATTTATCCCTGGTGACACCTGTTAAGATATCATTCGAAAACACAGCTCCTATCAGTTCAAAAGATCCAGAAGAAAAGGTGATCTCAGCAGATCTTGTCTCAAGACCAGATAGCCTTGTGGAGATCGTGAACGTCCTCAGCGATTTCTTACCCTTGGTCATTTGGGAGAGGGGGCAGTGCTTTGCAAACAGTGCATTAACCGTATTTAAGCTGCTAATCTCTCGGATACAATAAGACACACAGTGAAATTAGAAGCAGAAAGAAGCTCGGATTCTGAATAATTTGAATACAAAGTGAGGCTCTGAGGTAATAAGTCTGATTTGTCTAACATCATTTATTAAGTGGTTCAGAGGATAACTGTGATTTGAATAGTTGGGAAACATCCCAAGCTAACATCTTTTAGGCTGATATTACTCATTTATGTGTGAATTTTGGCAGGGACTTCTTAAAAAAGAAAACACTCATTCCGTTTCTTTATAATTGCATCCTATGCCTGGGAGCCAACTAAGAAAGCGACCAAAGGGGAATTAAAACATTTCTAGGAAAAATTAAATCTTCTTGAAATCTTAGGTGTAGCCCTTATCTATAGCAGTCTCTACTTTGGTGTGATAAGGATGCTAGTCTTGTCTTGGGCCCTGTGGTTTGTTGGCTGATGGCCCCCAAAAGACAGAACTGACCTGTGATAGGCAGTTAGACAGTTGTGGGAGGCATGGGTCCCACAGGAAAGCGGGGCCAGCGGCGGATGTTGGGTGGGAGACACCCCAGACCCCATATCCTGCCCAGATGGCCAAGGAGAATTCCAACACAGAAGCCAGAGGATGCACATGCGCAAAGAAGTTTAAAAATCTACAATGAGCATTATGGTTTGGCCAGCCCCCTCCCTTCCCCACCGTGGGCTTTCTTAGGGGATGCTAGGTACTAAGACAAAACACCTTCACTCAGGCACACCACCAGGAGGGAGAAGCCTTCCTCAATGGCCATGGGGAGGTCAGAGCCCTGTCCTGGCCACCCTCCACAAGAAGCCAGATCAAAACGGACAGGCCCAAGATGGTGGATGGCATGACAGAAAGACCCTGACCGAGCTGGAAGAACTTCCAATTTCTTCCTGCATCCAAGTAATGAATATTCCACCCCCACCTCCCCACCCCCCATTAACCACTAAAAACCATGGGACCAATTCTGTTCTGGGCACTTGAGCCTGTCTCCAGCTTCCCACTCATCACCTTGTGATACTCAATAAACTCTGCTTGCTCATGCCTTTTGGTCTCTTGGCTAGATGCTTTCCTGTGAGAAGACTCAAGACTGAGGCTGTACCACTGCAGGTGGGAACATATCCTCCTTGTAGCCCCTGGTACCCGTCAATGTGGCCTTATTTGGAAAAACAGTCTTTGAGGCATAGTTAAGGATCCTTAAGTTAACTTAAGGATCTTGAGATTATCCTGGATTATCTGGGTGGGGCTGAAATCCTAGGACAGGTGTCTCTATAAAAGATGAAAGGGAAGTCATGGGCACTGGGAAAAGGGGAGAAGCCACATGAAGACACAGACAGTGGCTGGGGCGAGGTGGCAACAAACCAAGGATCCCATGATCCCCAGTGGCTGGAAGCAGCAAAGATGCCCCCCCCCCCACCCACTGCCCCTGAGAGCCTCCAGAAGGACACAGCCCAGCTGAGACCTTGATTTAGGACTTCTGCCTTCCAGAGCCATGAGAGGAGGAGTTTTGTTGTTTGAAGCCTCCAAGTCTGTTGCAGTTTGTTTTGGAGGCCACAGGATGGGCCACAGGTGGGGCCACTAGTAGGGCTCCCACCCCGTTCCATCTTGTCACCTGTGGGGGATGCGAAGCCAGGAAGAGCAGTGACAATTTTTGTTGACAGATCGTGAGCCGTAGCAACAACATCAAAACACTACAATCTACAATCCTGGGATGACTAATAAGAAACTTGGTAACTTTGAAGCAAAGGTAATACAGTCTTGTGAAAGGGGCTCCCACACAGGCTCGAGTAGCCCCAAGGGATTTACCATTAGTGTGGCTTCTAGAACAAAGGACACCTGCAATGCTCAGTCTGCACAGACACTCTTCAGGATGGACATGGGGGGCAGAAAAGTCCAACAGGATGGAAAAGTGGCTCAACCTCTGCTAAAGGAAGGTGTTAGCAGAGAGACACTCCCTGTGAGATCCAGAAGCCATGGAAGGCGTTCAAGTCACCTGTGAGCAGCCGGAGGGAGATCCCGAAACCAGCCAGTGGCCACAGGTTTCATGTCAAAGTGAGTCCAAATGCTGGACAACCGGGTAGAGACAGGAGCCTCTTTCTGCTGCTGGCCTTGAAGAAGGAGATGGGATACCATTTGTTGGAAGGAATCTGCACAAATCTCAGGAAGGAGGGAGGACAGTCTGGTTTCCATAATGAGGGGGAGGTGTGGGGAGGAGTGGCATTAGCGTCAGACCCAATGGGGTCTCAAGGGCAGATACCCCGTCTCCTCACTTTTAGTGACAACAAGGCACTTGGATACTCACTTCTTGTTCGGTAAATTGAATCTTTTCTGTTTTCTAATGTTACTTTTCTGGATTGGTTTGAAGGTTCCCAGTGAGAAACTGATAGTTTTAGGCCTGAAGGAGTAGAGATGTCCCAGGGACAGGACTCAGAGCTCCAGCTGGGAAATTTTGTGTAATTGACATGATTTAAGGAAGAAGTTTTCAAAAATTGTTTGACAGGTATTTCGCTGGGAGTACAACTTTTATATTCATGTTACCCATTCATTTATCAACAAATATTTAATAAGTGCTTCACTGCATCCCAGGAACGGGGCTGGGCAATAATGGTGGTGAGCACATAGCCTCCACTTAACTGCGTAGCGGGCAGGGCCTGCTACCTCACTGAACACCCGCCCCCACCCAAAGACGTGGTCTCTCCTTCCCATTTTGTAGGTGAGACACTGAGACCTTGACATGATGAAAAAATTTTACCTGATTAGAGTTTATTTGCAATAGAACAATTTGCAATAGAATGAACACCAAAGTACTTTGCTCTAAGTATGTAGAGGGGGCATTTGTGGAACCAGCCCACCCAGATTCCGGGCTCCTCACCATGAGTGCACACTCCTGGGTGTATCATGTCAAACGAAGCGTCACGAAACCTCTCCCCATGTCACTTCTGGCCCAGCAAGAGAGTCTTTGACCAAATAACACAAAGCAAATGTGCAATGTTCATTGCAGTTAGCCTTAGAGAGCGAGCTTCAAGGTGCTGAGGTGTGTAATAGGGAGATGTGCTGTGCGTGGGAGGTTGGGGAAGACCCCTCAGAAGGTGGCCCTGAATGTGACGCCTGAAAGTAATGGTTAATGTGGTTAAGAGGGTTGGGGGATGTTTCAGTCCAAAGGGAGCCACACACACAAAGAGCAATTTAGGTGTTGCACAAGATCCGGTCACTTCCTGGATGGATCCATTTTGTAGATCCACGGTCTCAAAACGTGGTCTTAAAATCAGCACATCAGCATCACAGAGAAACTGGGTAGAAATGCAGCTTCTTGGGTACTCCCCCATAGCTGCTGAGTGGGACATTCTGGAGGTGGGCTTTAAGAAGCTCTCCGGATGATTCTGGGGCTGACTTGGGCTTGGGAACAGCCGCTATAGAAGATGCAGTAGGTGCCCACCCAGATCCCCTTCCCCGGCAGGCGGACCTGCCCCACAGCGGCTGCTGGGTGCGGGCTGCAGAGGGGCCAGCTCGCAGAGACTTTCCCTCACCTTATGGGAGCTCTTCATTCCGGGATGCTACCTGCCTGTGGCCCACCCTTCTTCTCTCCCTCCCCCTCCAACCTACTGCCAGTTCCCCGGGGAGACAAGTGATTCTCCCACAACCTCCCCGGATGCTCCTAGCCTCAAGTTGAGAACCTGTTTCAGTGATACTCCAGAGCTGCCCAGGGAGCCTGCATTCGAGCTGAGCCATTTCCCCTGCCCCCTCCCACATCCCTCTCTCCCCTCCTCCTAAGAACACTTTCCAACAAACCACGTGAATAAGAATCCCCATCTCAGGCTCTGTTTCTAGAATCCCGACCTAAGGCATACACTTCAGTTCCTGGGGCAGCAGATAGCTTGGGGCAAAACCATCACCCTCCCCCCCCCCCACCCTGAGCAGTGCTGGATTTCCCTTCTCTTCGGCCTCATGGCATGACTAAACGAAGGCGTTAGGGAAGAAGAAACGAAGGGAATGAACTACTTGTGTGATACGGAGAAGCCTCCTTGCTGTGCTTCAACTCCAAAGTTAAATTTAAGTTGTCAATACAAGTTGTAGACCGTGGAATTCACACGTGTTTTAAAATATCGGAGATGTTGTGCCAATTCGAGTACTCTTCCTCTGAAGCAAAACATATTGATGACTAGCTCTCACTTTAAAATCCTCAAAAACTATATTCACTTGTCTACTATTTCAGAGTCTCTAGAAACAAGTGGAAAGAAGTACTGTCTCTGTGGAGTTTGGGCAGTTGTCTTTGCCCATCAGAGGGGACACCCCATCTACCAGCGGAATCTTTTTTTTTTTTTCTCAACGTTTTATTTTTATTTTTGGGACAGAGACAGAGCATGAACGGGGGAGGGGCAGAGAGAGAGGGAGACACAGAATCGGAAACAGGCTCCAGGCTCCGAGCCATCAGCCCAGAGCCCGACGCGGGGCTCGAACCCACGGACCGCGAGATCGTGACCTGGCTGAAGTCGGACGCTTAACCGACTGCGCCACCCAGGCGCCCCTACCAGCGGAATCTTAAGTGACACCCACGTGTTCCCCCCCACAGTTGTCTTCCCTTCATTCAGAATACACTTCAGCACTGTTTTATAGCTCAGGAATTTACCCAAGTAGAATTTCTGTCACAGACCACATTCCCCGATGGAAAACTAACATCACAGACCACGAGGACAAGCATGGCCACATTTCTGAATACGCACGAGGGTCTTTATGGCCAACAGTAATTACGAGGGTTGGGAGAAATGCAAAATTTCAAGGCAGAAAACCTCTACAGGATGGCATTGTAAGTGTATTCAGATTTTATGTCCACATTGGCAGGGAAGTTGGCGCCTTGGAGCCCTGGTTGAACAGTGACCGTGGCCTTAGTTTCTTCCCCGCCGCCTTCTAGTCTAAGGTGGGGATGATGAATGGGTTGCCAAAGGAATCGTACCGTAAGCTTTTCTGATCTGAGGATCCCCTGGGTTACACACATAACAGCTCAGGACCACACAACCCGGGCTATTGATGAATAGTTTTATGACTCATTTGGGCAGATCCATGAAGCCAGTTACTTGATGATGTGGCACTTCCTCCCAGCTCCCTTGATCCTCTGTGGCTGGCTCATCGATCAGAGTTTGCCAAGGAAGCAAGTTAACAGTCTGAGATTCAAAATTGCTGACAGCTGTATGTGGACGTGACGAGGGGCGTTCCTGGCGACGCGCCTATGATTCCCTTAGGCTGGCTTAATTATCCTGCCATTTGATAAGGTTTAGCAATTCGGTATGAAGTGGGAGAAAATCCGTGGTAATATTAGACAGAATCTGTAATTCTTCGATCTTGGTAGGATTCATCTGGAACCGCCTTCCCACCTACTCTCCCTTTTTACTGAAGCATTTGAACGTTGAATCTAGACACATATTCATGCATCATTTGCTTGGTTTGGAGAAGTCAATTAAATTAAAACATCAAGCTGAAAAAAAATGTATACATTAACACTTACTTTTGATTTTTTAGCTTAAGTACAATAGAATTATGTTTTGGTACAGTTTCGTTGATGTAGTGGAGGGCTATTAACTAGAGGAACAATTACAGCTAGCAAATGGTATATGATTCCATGCACAAGTATAATTGGAAAATTAGGTGCAGATAAAGTTTTTTTTTTTTCCAAATGATGTATTTTTGCACAGTTGGCTCTTCTAAATCTCATGCAGATGCATAATTAATAGAGAGATGTATTCACTTAACTACCGACTTTTGGAGACTGCCCGCGGGTGTCTTCTCAGAGACCCAGTGTGACACCCAATGACATTTCTGCCATCTGAATGCAGAGTAGTTATTGCCGAGGAAGAAGCTTCTGTTCAGGGAGAGAAGTGCAGAACGAGGGAGAAGGCAGCTTCCCTTAGTGAAGAACCTGCCTCCCATCACTGCCGTCCAGTTGCCAGGCAGTAGAGACCAAAGAGCAGGGGATCAGCTCGGGTGTGACTTGCTTCTTTAAATCTATGTTTTATTTTACTCTGAGACTTCTGGGATTAGAGAGAAGATGTGAAGGCAGTACACAGAACTCCCATAAACCCCACACCCAATTCCCTCTATTATCTTTAACAACTCTGCTGAGAGGTAACTTACATACTGTCACATCCATCCATATAAGACATATGACCTGATGGTTTTTAGAGTATTCAGAATTGTGCAGCCATCACCACAATCAATATTAGACATTTTTGTTACTCCAGAAAGAAAGCCTGTGCCTCCCGTCAGCCACTCGCTGTTGCCCCCACATCGCTCAACCCTGGGCAGCCAGCCACTTACCTACTGTCACCATCCATTTATCTGCTTCGGACATTTCGTATCAATTGGACCACATGATGTTTGTGGTCTTCATGGATGTCACCGTCTTCTTTCATTTAGCATAACGTTTCAAGGTTCAACTACGTTTCTCCTTAAAGAATCGATCGCCTTGGGGCACCTGGGTGGCGCAGTCGGTTAAGCGTCCAACTTCAGCCAGGTCACGATCTCGCGGTCCGGGAGTTCGAGCCCCGCGTCAGGCTCTGGGCTGATGGCTCAGAGCCTGGAGCCTGTTTCCGATTCTGTGTCTCCCTCTCTCTCTGACCCTCCCCCGTTCATGCTCTGTCTCTCTCTGTCCCAAAAATAAATAAAACGTTGAAAAAAAAAATTAAAAAAAAAAAAAAAAAAGAATCGATCGCCTTATCATTAGGTAACACCACTCTTATCCAATATAACCTTCCTGGCTCTGAACCCTGTGCTGTCTGAAATTAATACAGCTACTACAGGTGTCCTCTATTAATGCGTTAGCATGGCGGATGTTTCCCCACGGCTTTACTTTGAACGCACCTGAGTGTTTGCACGTGTGTTTGCACTGGGCATCTTCCAGACAAATATAGTCAGGTGTTTGTTTTTAACAGGCGCGACCAATCCTTTTCTTTCAGTTGGTGTGTTTAGAACATTCGCATCTGAAGCGATTGATGCGGTCGGATCAATATCCTCCACAAATTTATGTGTTTTCTTTTTGTTACCATTGTGCTTTCTTTACCCACACACCCCCACACTTCTTTCTTCTCTGGTTCAGTGGAAGCATTTATACAGTTGCGGTTTAT
Organism: Lynx canadensis; assembly: GCF_007474595.2. Classification (NCBI taxonomy): domain Eukaryota; kingdom Metazoa; phylum Chordata; class Mammalia; order Carnivora; family Felidae; genus Lynx; species Lynx canadensis. The sequence continues at coordinate 2,753,929 of NC_044305.1, read as the reverse complement.
CTCCTCCCTTAGGATATAACTTAACCTCTTTTAAATATGTGCCGGAAGATGCTGAAAGGATTTGCAATAGGCATGACCCATCTACCTCCACCTTCAATGTACACCTGCCGTCATCTTGTAACACGGCACCTTCGATCCCTCCCGTAGGTGTCTCCCAACACGGCGGTGTGTTCTTTATTTCACTTCCCCATATGCTCTAATCACCCAGTATTTTTGTTGCTAATGCTGATGTAGCATTTAATTTAAACACAGTTATCTTTTAGATCAATTGAGAATAAGAAACAAAGTGTTATGTTTTATTTTCATTTATATTTTTCTCTGAAGCTCTTCCTTTCTGCATGTAGACCTGAGTTTCAGACCTACATAGCACTTTCTTTTTCTTGAAGGACTTCTTTTACAATTCCCTGTAGGGAAGGTCTGCTGGCAATGGATTCCCTTAGTTTTGTTTCCTGAGAAAATAGCTCTCCTTCCATTAAAAAAAAAAAAAGTTTATTTGGCTATTTTGAGAGAGACAGAGAGAGACAAGCAGACTGAGAAGGGGACAGAGGATCCGAAGTAGGCTCTGTGCTGACAGCAGGGAGCCCAATGTGGGGCTCGAACTCACAAACTGTGAGACCATGAACTGTGCCTAAGTCGGGGGCTCAACCAACTGAGCCACCCAGGTGCCCTTCCTTCCCTTTTAAGGATAACTTCCTGTCAACACTCTATTTCACTCCTACCTTTCTTCTCACTGTGTCTGACAGGAAGCACTAGGTAAAGTGTATCCATGTTTCTCTATACAGCAAAGCCTTTTCCCCTAGTTTCTTCCGATTTTCTTTGCCTTTGTTTCTGTGTAGTTTGAATGTGTTATTTCCAGGTGTAGATTTATCGATAATTATTATGTGTGGTGTGAGCTGAGCTCTCTGGATCTGTGTTTTGGTGTCATTCATTTTGGAACTTTTTCAACTGTTATTACTTTAAAGTTTCTTCTTTTTTTTTATTTTAGAGAGAGCTGGAGTGAGCGCAAGCAGGGGAGAGGGGAAGAGAGAGAGAGAGATTGAGAATCCCAAGCAGGCTCCACACTCATCCCAGAGCCTGGTGTGGGGCTTGATCCCACAACCCTGGGATCATGACTTGAGCTGAAACCAAGAGTCAGAGGCTCAACCTACTGAGCGACCCAGGCACCCCTCAAAATTTCTCCTGATCAGTTCTTGCTTTCTTCTCCTTATTTTTCCCCAGTCATTCCGTTCCAGCTTCTGTTGACCCGTCTCCACACCCATTGGCTCTTCCCTCCTCCCCGTCTCCCCAGAGCCCATCATGGATGCTCTACATTTCGGATGCGATGTTCTTATGTCCGGTCATTTCCTTCTGAGTCTGTCTCAGAGTCTCCACCTCAATGCTCACCCCCCACCCTGTGCATTCTTGCGAGTTGCCTACGGTTTCCATGAGAGTCTGCAACGTGCTAATCACGGCTGTGGCACGTTCACGTGCAGTCACTCTGGGGCTAGGCTCACGTCTGACTCAGTTGAGGGAAGCTTTGTCAGTGGTCCTGTGCCTGGTGCTTTAACTTGACCAAGGTTTCCGGAAGTGAGGAAGGAGACATCAGTCCTGCAAAATGACTCACCTCGAAAAATAAAACACTTCATTTGCAAGTGACACAAAATATCCATTCCCGATTAGAGATCCACAATAAATATTAGTACACTGAGGATTTATTGAATTTGAAATCATTTTAGAGTTTCGCAGTAAAGAAACTAGCTCAAATTTGTCCAAAAGAAGATTCCTGAACGCATTTGACTTTGAAGCCATTTATGGACACTTGTGAGCATTACCTGAGTCTCCGTGTTTCTGGAATATGCATTGGGGAAGAATATGGAACGTGCAATGTGTTTTTCCACCCATTTACATGATCTTTTTTCCAGATTTTGTTAACGTGTGTGTATATGTCTATATATACTGTTTTTTTGCACATAATAAGTTAAAAATATTTGTTTGCACATAATAGGTTAAAAATACTTGTTAGAAAAATGGTTTTCCAGGAGATCTTACATGTTCACTAAGCCTCTTATTTGTGTATTTTTTAGTTATGGATTTTTCAAAACGTAGGTGGCGAAGAAAACATATGATGCTGCCTTTACCTTGTCAGCGTATGTGAAGGCTCGTTCCTTAAGAAAGTGACAGTTCACTCGTTCTTTCATGCACCACGTGGCCTCAAGGGCCTGAGGCGTGCCACCCAAATGTAGTCCTTAGTGTGCTATGTCAGCAGAGGCACCAAAAAACAAAAACAAAAACAAAAAACCCAACTTCCTCTGACGGAGCTTATATTCCACGTATGTGCTTATGAGGCATTAGCCATTTCTTGAGAGACACCCAAATAATGGGTTTTTCTGTGCCAGTATTTTAAGGCCTGGGAGTCATAACAAAGATGTGATGAGAAGGCGTGAGTCCCTCATCTTTGCTTAGAACGAGTTGCATTTAAGTTAGGACGAACCAGCACTGATTCCGCGGGCTGCCGGTGTGTGATACAACGGGCATTCCGGGATCAAACATCCGTGGTAATTTGTGGTGGAGAAAATCGAGCATCCTTCCTTACTGAAGACACTCTTGGCGCCCATTATACGTTACTGCGTTAGGTGAATCTAGTTGTGTGTGTGTGTGGGTGGGGGGGGGAGTGGTCCACAGAGTTTCTCAAACTTGTTGTTTGAGAAGCATCTCACGAATGCGGTGTTTCATAATTCACATTCAGGGAAATGCTTTTCTACTCCCCATGTACATAACAAATGCCAATGTACCCAGATAAGAAATTTGAAAATATGCCAATTTTAGAAGCCCCAAAACTAAGGAAGAAAAAAGGAATCTCAGTGGGGAAAAAAAATGTCAAAGTATTCTGAATGATTTGAAGCTTGTAGATGCTTTACGCATTCAAAAAGCAAATCAAAAAAAAAAAAAAAAAAAAAGGAGAAAAAAAACACAAAACACCCCAAACCCGCAGGCTGGAAGTAAGCAGAAACAAACGGGCCTAATTTTGTATCAAAGTGGTGACATAGTAACACAGAGAAACAGTATTCTGAGTAATCTCTGAAAACAGCACCCTGACTCCGCATCCTTGATGATTATACTCTAAGGATAAAAAGAACTCCAGATGAATCTTAAAATTCACTCAGCGGTTTTATTGTTAGTGGTGATTTTGGCATCATAATTTTGATGCCATTTTTATGTATCTTTTAGAATAAATAACAGTATTAATATTATTAGGGAATATATAGACAGAGAGTCAAAACAGGCAAGAAAATAAACTTTGTCATGCTGAATTTGAATAGAAAATAGTAATAAAAACTCATGACTTAACACGCACACACTCATATCCTCACTCGCTCCATGGAGAGTTTAGAAGCAATAGCACCTCGGGGCAGTAGCACATAAGCTCAAATCTGAATTTATACATATCGTTTCCCATTAGAAGGAAATAGGGCTCAAAGACATAATGGTGTGTCATAGGAAATTCCACTGGTTAAATGTGAGATTGTTTGAACATCAAAATCAAACATTTTTATTGTAAGATATAGAACATAAAATACATGAGCCCGTAATGTCATTAAAATATAAAGCAAAGCAGAACCAAACACGAAATTAAAAACATACACAGAGGGGTGCCTGGGTGGCTCTGTTGGTTGAGCGTCTGACTTCGGCTCGGGTCATGATCTCACGGTGCGTGAGTTTGAGCCCCGCGTCGGGCTCTGTGTTGACAGCTTGGAGCCTGGAGCCTGTTTCAGATTCTGTGTCTCCCTCTCTCTCTCTCTGCCCCTCCCCACTATCTCAAAAATAAATACACATTCAAATAAAACACACAGATGGAGAGAGTGGCAGGTGAGGACATGCTCTCCAGATGTGCCCTACAAGTACTTGGTGCCATGAATGCAGGTCAGCAGAGGGCATCCGCTGTGGTTCCTTTAGGACCTGCCTCAAGTTCAGGGAACTGTGGCTCAAGGTGATGTTCTTTGGGTGGTGGGAGTGCCAAGTGGGGAGGGGCGTTAAGGCCCAGCACTTCAGCCCAGCTTCGGACCCATGGGCAGCTGCCTGGTTCCGAAGGGCATTGCCCACCCGGGAGCTGCCCTCTGCCCTGGGGGTTGGGGGGAGGGTTTCATCTGCCTACAGCACTCCCCAGTGTCTCCCTGTGCTCCCTCCCCTTTACAGGTGCTTCTCTCTAATAAACATCCCGCACCCCAAACTCCAACTCCACGTTAGATTGTGGAGAACCCTAACTGTGATATGGAAAAAGGGAAAAATAAGATTGCCACCATTGCGAGGGACAATTATAATGAATTTCTTACCCTGAAAATTGATCACCAATGGGAAAAAATCAAGCATTTGCTCAGAACCAGTTTATCCTCTGTTAATAAGGAAAACTCTTTGCAGAAAAGTAGCAGGTGATAAATGAGGAAGGGACGACACAATTAGGAAATCACCCCTTGACAATCCTCAGTGAAATAACCGATCCGGGTGAGGACCTTCCCGATGCCGACAGCCACGAAGGAGCTTGTTGGGGAAAGGATTTTGTTCGGTTCCAAAGTACATGCCGACACCGTGCTTGCTATTTGCAAAGGAGGAATACGCATTTGCATGGCTAGATCTTGAAGTCGCAACTGTGACCACGTGGTGAGAGTCCTCACGACCATCGGTGAGCAACGTTCTCTTCCCTGCTTCCTGACAAAAACCAGTAAGAAGTAAACAGCATCACCTGCCTGAGGAAGAGAAAGACACGAGGGACGGCATCATCTGGGCTCCTGGATCCAATTGGACCTGAAGGCGACACCCAGGCCTTTCCAGAAATAGGAGCCACTAAATTCTCTGTTTGTCTCAAGCCTGTTGGCGTGTGTTTCTTTCCCTTGCAATTATGAGAGGTTGAGTAAGATAGAAGGAACAGTGAAAAGTATGGACAAATTTAGGTGCGTATGTGTGGGAATCATTTTTTAAAATGTAATAGGCAAAAAGATGTGATTTTTTATTTTTAAATTTTAATTATGAAACATTTCAAATGAGCACGAAACGACAGGAGATAATAGAACAGATCATCCACGCACCCACCTTGGAACAGATATTAACATTTTGTCATATTTGCTTCGGGGCTCTGTGCTGAAACGTTTGCATGGTGTTTAGTCCCAGAAGGGACAGGTGTTCAGTGTCCTGTCTATTCCGCCTCCCGGGTGCTACGTACTCTCCCCTAAGGGCATCCAGGTTGGCTGTGTGTGCTCTCAGAAACATTCAAATCCATCCGGGTGAACATTTTATCCCAGATGATAGCATTCACAAACACTGACCGCCCTTAATACAGACTGCCGATGGTCCCGTATCAGTACATACGGAGCAGTCCCACATCCCTCGACCGCTGTGAAGTATTCACTGGGAACAGACCTACTGACTCCTGCTTAGAGGTGTTCAATCTTTTGCCATCCTGTACGACCCTGCCGCAAGTGTTCTGGTACGTAGGTCACTTCACACGTATGAAGGCCTATTGTTTGTGGGACCGAGAAGTGCCAGGCAAAGGTTTTGTATAATTGCAGTGGTGATAGACTTTGCCAAATGTCTAACCTGAAGGTCCTATCAACTTATATACGAAATCATTCATTCCACTCTGGTCAAGTTTGGGTTATCAAACCTTTGTCATTGTGATCAGTGGGGAAAAAATGTGATTTCAAGATTGTTTATAGTTGCATTTCATTTTGGCCATCATTTAAAAACAGCTTTTATTTCCCTTTCTGTGAACGCTCTAGACTTTGTGCCCATTTTCCTACAGGACTTTGGTTTTTCCCAACTGGCTTTATCTATTGATCCATCTGTATTTTTAAAAATTAGACCTTTGTGGGGGCGCCTGGGTGGCGCAGTCGGTTAAGCGTCCGACTTCAGCCAGGTCACGATCTCGCGGTCTGGGAGTTCGAGCCCCGCGTCAGGCTCTGGGCTGATGGCTCGGAGCCTGGAGCCTGTTTCCGATTCTGTGTCTCCCTCTCTCTCTGCCCCTCCCCCGTTCATGCTCTGTCTCTCTCTGTCCCAAAAATAAATAAAAAACGTTGAAAAAAAAAATTAAAAAAAAAAAAAATTAGACCTTTGTGACATAAATAGCAAATGTGTTTCACTGTTTCTCATCTGCCTTTTTACTTTTGTTACAGTGATTTTTATGCTGCAGAATTTTAAAAATTGATTTCATTTAGTTGAAGTTGGGAATCTATTTTAGGGTTCTGCATCATCTTTAGAAAGGTGTCATGGGCTGAATTGTATTCTTTTCAAATTCATATGTAGAAGTCCTCACCCCCAATTCCCCGGATTGTGACTGTATTTGGAGATAGAGCCTTTTCAGAGTCACTGAGGGTAAAAGCAGATCATACAGATGGGTCCTTATTCAATATGACTGGTGTCCTTCCTCAAGAGCAGAGGGGGTGGAGACACAGATGCAGAGCAAAGATGTGTGAGGACACAGCAAGACGACTGTGTACAAGCCAAGGAGAGAGTCTCCTGGTCCTCAGAAGAAACCAAGCCTGCTGGCATCTTGATCTTGGGTTTCTAGCTTCCAGAATGGTGAGGAGATAGATTTCTGCGTTTAAGCCCCCCAGTCCGGGGTCTCTTGTTATGACAGCCTGAGCTGACTAATATAAAAGGATTTCCCATAAGAGGACTTTTTGAAAAGCAAAGCTTTCCATGTATCCTCTAGACGTGTGAATTATTTCATTGTTAGATTTTTCTACGTGTGTCTTCTCTTCCGCACCCTCTTCAGTGGGTAAACTAGCTTTCACAGGGATGCTACGTCTTCTCAAGGAAGTGCCGGGAGAGGAGACACCAGCACTGGGCAGGTGACTGGATGTCCCCAGTGCAAACCCGCTCATCACACCTGGGTCGCCCCTTCCAAAGCAAGCACTGATGTCTGGAGAAAGAAAGGTGTGTGCAGCATCTACAGTGAGCTTGCGGTTTGGTCCAAGAGAACAAAGGGGGCTGGAGATGGGTTGATTCAGTTCTACGTCACGAGCTCACTTCCAGCAACGATCGTCCCCTGGCCTTTACGGAAGGACCCTTGCTCCTCAGTTTAGCAGCACGCCTGCATTAGCCCAGGGCCACGGCGTCCACAGGACCCTCCCCAACACTGGCCGGAGGCGGTGGCTTCTCCACACGCTGTGCTTGTGCTCCCAAGGAAGAGATGGAATCAGACAGGCTCAGCTGGAGGAGAGTGGCGTGCACGGCTCCTGTCCCGAAAGTCTGACTCTGTGTTCCGGTGGAGCTCCTGGGCAGAATATTTATTCGCTTTGTCCTGCTCATAAACTCATCATGTAGCTTTTAAGTGGGGAAAATATCCCGGTTCATTGTGAGTTGATACTGAAAGTGGTGGATAAAAGAGCCAATTTGTCCGTTTCCCCACTGGATTTAAATTTGAGCTGACAAAAAGCCACCACTGAAGTAGTCGGTCACACATCAAAGGTTTAGATCTAATGGGCCTTTGAAGAGATCATGTAAACATGAGGGAATAGTGTTCTGAGGGAGTAGTGTTGCTTCAGAACACCTCGAGGCTTTGATGGCTATGAACACTGTTTAAATTTTAAATGGCTCTTAAGTAAGTTCTTTCAACTCCTCCCCTTCTGTCCTCTTACCACAACCAGACCATCAGCGGGCCAGGTCAGGATCGCAGAAGTCACCGTCACCGTGGTCTGCAGGTGGCAGTGCTGGTGGAAGGGCAGGAGGGCACATTGGACTTCCTGCCCAACAAATACGTGTCGTCACATGACCAGGACTCTCCTCTGTGTATTTCAGCAAGATCCCTCAACATCGTTCCAGGACTCTGCTCACCCTGTGAGATCAGCCATTTCTGTGGACCATGATGGTACTTTCTGGATTCATTTCAAATCTGCCCTTATAAGGTCCTATAGGACCAGAGGTCAAGTAATTAAATCTTAAAACACTAGACTATGAATGCCGCACGGTGGTGTTTCTCTCCCTGGCTCCCCAGTGAACATCCAGCATGCAACACACAGTCTGGCACAGACTAGGACTCAACAGGTATTTGTGTAATGGGTCGAAAAAGAACCTTTCTTATTTTTATTTTTTTTAATTTTTTTAAAGGTTTATTCATTTTTCAGAGACAGAGAGATCGTGAGCAGGGGAGGGGCAGAAAGAGAGGGAGACACAGAATCTCAAACAGGCTCCAGGTTCTGAGCCATCAACGCAGAGCCCGACAAGGGGCTCGAACTCACAGACCAGGAGATCATGGCCTAAGCCGAAGTCGGACGCTTAACCGACTGAGCCACCCAGGCGCCCCAGTAAAGAACCTTTTTTAAAAATGGTAGACTAAGGGGATGAGACCAATCATACAACACATTAAAAACTCTGCGAGATTGCGACAGAAAGTAAGAGAATGAAGGATGGCGGGTGTAAGATGTGGGAGAGAAAGCTGACATCAGGAGATGCTTCTCTTCTAAGGTCGTTGGGGCAGGCTAGAAGTCAACAGATCACCACAGCCTCTGCACCTTAGCTTCTAGTGATCTCTCAAATGGGATTGCTCTGGGATTGCCATAGCAAACATAAATCCGTCAACAGGGACCTGACTAATTTCTGCAAAGCTCTGTAAAAAGTAAAGCTTCTGGCACACTGCGTGAAATAACTGGGCACCTTGACATGGCAGGACAACATGTGCAGAAATCAGCAGCAAATACAGGCAACAGAAACAGACTCACAGTGGATCCAGAGATTGGAGTTGGAGGACCATATTTTTTTTTAGTTTATTTATTTATTGTGAGAGAGAGAGCAGGGGAGGGGCAGAGAGAGAGAGAGAGAGAGAGAGAGAGAGAGAGAATCCCAAGCAGGCTCCACACCACCAGCTCAGAGCCCGATGAGGGCTTACACTCACAACCTGTGAGATCCTGACCTGAGCTGAAACCAAGAGTCGGACGGTCAACCAACTGAGCCACCCAGGCACCCCAGAGTTGTTGGACTTTAAAGAACCTGATGATCATGTTCAAGGAAACAGAGCCTTTGAGAATTCTTACAAAAGAGCCTACAAAATTCTTTAAAAAAGGAATTAATTGAACATTGTGGAATAGAAAAATACATAAACATTTAGAATTAAGTTGGAGGATTTAATGTAGATTGGACATGGAAATAATTAGTGAAGTGGGAGATAGGTCAAGTGTCAAAGTCAAGAGGATATCACAGAATAACAAATTATGGAAAGTACAGGATAAGGTTGAAGACACCCCAAGGGTACCGAGGGAGTGCCAGCGTGTGTGGAATTGGAATACCGGAGAGTGAGGAATGAAAACTGGGCAGAAGTGATATTATATCGGCTGAGAACTTTATAAAGCTAATGAAAAAACAAGAATCACAGATCCAAGAAACTTTGCAGATCCAAACAGTAAATTCTAAAAATTACACACGAGGGTCCGTTACAGTAAAGCTTCTGGACACCAGAGGCAAAGGGAATTTTTTAAATTCTTAAAAATAGCTGGAAGAAAGAGGCAAGTTTTCTTCAAAACGGCAATATGAACTGATGCTGACAACCCTCTTCTCAACAGCAGACGTACAAGCCCGAAGACAGTGAGAAGGACTAACAGACAGTAAGCACCAACCTGTAATTCTATACCCAGCAAAACAAGAACCCGTTGTAACATGGAGACAGTGACTACACGTTCGGGTATAAGCTGAGCGATTCTGTCATCACCATGCCAGCACCGAAGGAGATGCTGCAGTTGCTCTCATCACACAAGGGAAGTCAGACTGTCATCCCTTTTATCTAATATTTTAAAAAACTAAACTGTGAGATATAGAGCTGTATATTTGTGTGGTTAAACTAGAAAGAAGAAGGCAGAGAGAGGATTTAAAGATGTGGAGGGGGAAGTGGGGAGAGGGCATTCGGTGGCACAGGAGGCAGGCTTCTGGAATGCAGAACTATTCTGTTTTGGTCTGGATGGCGGTGTCAATTGCATTTTGTAACCGATCATAAAAGCACATTCGATGTGCTTTTAAAATTTTTACTGTTTTCTGTTTGCGTCATATGCATAGTAGCAAAATGTTTTAAAAATGAAAGAAATGAAAAACAACCTAGGATTTGGGTTAAATATCCTTTCGGACAAACAGCTCCATCAAGGGAACATCTTAGAGAAGACCAAACAGGTCATACCTGTGCGTCACAAGATGGCAGAGAACAGCATAAGTACCTCAATTCCCAGGATGTTTCCAGAACAAATGTGGGATGTGGAATGTGCTAGAGTAAGCTGATGTGGAAATTCGAGTAGATCCTCTTGTAATGAGAGGGAGAAAGAGATTTTAAATGCATTTAAAAAAATTTTTTTTCAACGTTTATTTATTTTTGGGGGACAGAGAGAGACAGAGCATGAACGGGGGAGGGGCAGAGAGAGAGGGAGACACAGAATCGGAAACAGGCTCCAGGCTCTGAGCCATCAGCCCGGAGCCTGACGCGGGGCTCGAACTCCCGGACCGCGAGATCGTGACCTGGCTGAAGTCGGACGCTTAACCGACTGCGCCACCCAGGCGCCCCAAATGCATTTTAAAATTAGCAAATGAAAGGGCTAAACACTTCTCATGCCACCATTGAGTCACCTGACACTGTGGTGAATTTTTAAAAAAAATTTCTTTTAATGTTTATTTATTTTTGAGAGAGAGAGGAGAGAGAGAGAGCGCGCGCGCACTTGAGCAGGGGAGGGGCAGAGAGAGAGGGAGACAGAATCCGAAGCAGGCTCCAGGCTCTGAGCTGTCAGCACAGAGCCCGACGCGGGGCTCCAACTCACGAACTGCGAGATCATGTCCTGAACCAAAGTCGGATGCTTAACCGACTGAGCCACCCAGGCGCCCCTATATTTTATATCTCTATACTACGTTATGGCATTTATCTATCTGTTTAACACAATCCAAGGTAGATAGGAGGTGTCTAATGAATACTATTTTTCTCCCTATCTTCATCATAGGAAATTACTTTTATTATTCGGTTTGAAACCCGTGATTCTGATCCAGTGCTATAATATAAAGGAAGAATAAGGTGTTTTTTTTTTTTTTTAAACTCTGACATTATGGGTTGGGATGGCTCCTGGTTTTACAGCAGTGCTGTTCCAGTGACGCATATAAGTACCATCATCCAATATCATCGGGCACCACAGAGGAGCTGACACTGTGCTAGATACAGTCTGAACAATATTTAAAAGAAGGAGGCCGAGCACAGCAACCAGCAGAAAGGGAACTGTCGATACAAAAGAGCAGCCCGCCTTTCTTTGGGAAATATTTAATTACACGTGGACGTGTTTGTGTATTTTCCCTGTGACATGCTTATTGAGAAAGCAAGAAAAGGTGGCTCATAAGTTAAGCATCTGACTCTTGATTTTGGCTCAGGTCATGGTCTCATGGTTCGTGGGCTCTGTGCTGACAGCGCAAAGCCCACTTGGGATTCTCTCTCTCCTCTCTCTCTGGCCCTCCCACACTCTCTCACTATCTCTCTCTAAATAAATAAGAAAACCTTAAAAATCAAGTAAGTAAAAAATAAATAAAAAGCAAGAGAAGATAAAGTATCACAGGTTAGAGGGAAAGTAAGAAATCAAGTTATTTCCAGTTTAGGGGAAAATATGGAAGGGCAAGAAATAATCTTCACCCTTTTCCTAGCCGTCTCTCCCTGGGCGTCTCCTCTGATCTTGTAGCCGGGACAGACACCTCCTCATTGTTGAGTCCACCTTCTTCTGTTCAGGGGTACTGGCGCTTCTCCACCACTAACACTCTTTCCCTAACTGACCACATGTGTCCACTTCTCCCACGGGAACCTCCGGAGCATCTGTGGAAACTCACTCCACGTTCTCTCCTCCTCCACAGAGGTTCTGAGATCCCAAGTGGGACCACAGCATCAGCAGCCTGTGCAGCTGGAGCCCTCAGAGAGAGGGTGAGGCCTCCCTGTCCCTCACCCTGCGTCTTGGGAGTCAGTTTCCTTCCACCTGCCCCCTCCCTCACCCACCACTCAGCCTCGTTCACACTGGCTTCCAGGAGAGCCTCCTTGTCGGCAATAGTCATGGCACTATTTTTCAAACGCACTGATCACATCTTTTCATATCCGAGATCAAAGACCTTTATGGTTCCCCAGAATGTCAAAATTCTTGAGTGAGATAGCCAAGCCCTCTTCTTACCTGTCCTAGTCTGGGATCACACCAACGTCTCTCTCGTTGGCTGCAAATTTCAGCAGCCAGGGATCATAATCTGCCTGTGCACCATGGACATCATTCAAGGAAGTCTTTATCTCCATTACCATGACTTTTATTTATAATCTCTCTACTGAAATAGCCACATCATGGCTATTTGGTGGTGGTGGTGTTCAGTCTTAATTTCATAATTGTAAGCTGAACTCTGCAATCCTTCCACCTGCTTCCACAAGCTAGACTTGGAGGGTAATAAGGGAAAACATGGAACCCACATAAGTGCAGTGAGAACACAAAGATTATAGGGGATCTTGAGCAGGTGAGGGTGGAGGGGTGCTCTCCCGCGCTACAGAAGGAATGGTCTGGCAGTTAAGATACAACACAAATCGAATGTATTAGTTTTGTCCATTTGGCAGTGGTAGTCTTCTTGCTGGCCTTGCCATTCCTAGACCCAAAGTGTCCCATGGCTTCCACAATATCTACCCCCTTTAACCTTGCCAAAGACCACATGCTTGCCCTCCAACCACTCAGTCTTGGCAGTGCAGACAAAAAGCTGGGAGCTTCTTGTGTCGGGTCCAGCATTCCCTAAGGACAAGATGCCAGGACCCATGTGCTTCAGGATGAAATTCTCATCATCAAACTTCTGCCCATAGATGGACTTGCTGCCAGTCAGTACCCTGGCACATAAATCCTGGAACAGTCCTGTGAGAGCAGGAATCTTTATCACCAGATCCTTTCTCCCTAGTGCTCAGAGCATGAAGGTTTTCTGCTGTCTTTGGAACTTTATCTGCAAACAGTTCAAAGGAGACATGGCCCAAGTACTCACCCTCCGTGGTGATGTCAAAGAACGTGGTGGGGTCGACCATGGCTAGGCAATGTAGGGGGCTTCTGGGTGGTGGAGGCATCTGCAAGGCCTCCATCATGGCTGTTTTAAATCATGTATATTTCCAACATCTGAGCCACTCCTGAGCCTACTTATATTGATTATTTTGTCTCTTGGCAGAGTTTCTGTTTGTCTCATAATTTCTGGCTTGTACATGCATGCTAGTTACCCCTGAATGCCATATGTGAGATGGTAGAGATCCAGGTAAATAGTACTTATGTTTGGATGTGGCACGCTCCTTCCTCTGCTGGGCTGTTAGTGTGGTGGTACTTAGCCA